>NW_008603608.1:7969-44192 GCF_000691845.1 Merops nubicus | reverse complement strand
AGGGACCCCGGTCCCCGCGGGCAGCGCGCCTCCGGCGCCTGCACGCTCCAGCCGTCTGGCCGGCTGCGATCTGCCTCCCAACGTGCCACATCACGTCCAAATCTAAACTCATTTTATGTAACGACTGTTCTGTTAACCGCCCACTACCGTCAGTTTACTTCATTTACATACATTTTTTCTAAAAGTATGTAAGAATTTCTTGGATTTTTCAAAACGGCTACCTGAAAAAGGCACCTCTTATTCTAACACCTTCCAGCAAATTAAGACAGTTATTATGGAAGTATTATTATTTTCTTTTTCAAAGTCAGGAAAAACGTTTATGTTTATGTTTTTTTCTCTTAATGGGTTTTTCATATCGATCTAAAAAATGTAAGTAACTGAAAGGCACTAAAATCAAACGGAAAAATAAACCAACCCACCACCACCAATAAACAAGCATGTTTAGACTCCAGGTGTGTGACAGAATGTAACTCCTGAGGTTATGTGGTATGACCAGCACAGGGTAAACTCAGCACTGGCTTTGGAACCGACTCGTCATTGTCCCCTCTTGCATCTCTGCAGGACTAGAGCCATAGATATTTTTACCAAATCCCCACCACTGCAAAGCTGTCCACAATGAGCTTTTATTGAGAAAAAAACTTTTGGTGCTTGGTGGCTTTCGGTGTTGTTCAGAGGTTAGGACGATGGTGGCCCTTAACTTAAGATGTTACTGGGTTCTGGTCTGATGCTCTTGCAAGGGAAGAGCCTGCTCCTGACCACAGCCCTTCTTCTCATTCCTGTGCACAATAGCTGAGAAACTGGGTGCTCTATGTGGTTGTTTCTGTGCAAAATTAGAATCTGTGCTGAACCAGCTGGGCAGTTTGTTTGGGCTACACTGTCTAAGCGGCACAGAAGGAACATTTATATTTTGAAGGATTCTTTCGTAGCCTACAAGCACTGTGGGTATATCCCATAAAAGTGGTTTTGAAATGTTTCTTTTGTTTTTTATTTTCCATCTAGCATAGCAGGTATATTAAAACCATGCTAAAACTTGCATGCTACCCTTAAGCCTGTGTTTTGCAAAGCATAGGGTATTACTGCCTCAGTTAACTTTGAGAAAGGTCGGAAAATATAGTCCACCTCTGTCTATCTAAAAGTGGAGGTGAAAAAGCAATATGATAATTATATGTCCTCTCTCTGCCCTGTGCTCACCTCCATCTAACTCTTTTGTTACATGCCTCCAAGTACCACCAAACAGTAAGCACATAATTTGTAAACTTTCTTTTTGTTGTAGTGCAGGGAATAGAGACATCAAGTACTTTCTGAAATAAATACTTTAGAATTTCTCCCCACACTTTTTTTACAAGGAAATAACCTCCAGAGAGGTGTATTACAGTGTGTGCTGGTGCTGTTATTACTGTACAGCTCTGTCTCTGGTTTACTTCAGACTTCCCTTTTGAGGAAAGGCTTTTGAAATATGTAGCAGAACGTTCAGTTCTTTGGGAGTCGAGGTGGCATGTAGCATATGTGGCTTCCTGAAGGCTGTGGGAGGAGGGTCAGTGTCTTATGCTTTTGGTCCTGTGTAGAAAGTAAGTCCTGAAATACTAGAATAGCTTTAAGATACGTGGATTCTCAGGAAGTAAATAAGAGTACTTTTCTTTATTAAGTTCATAATAACAACTGTGTTTGTAAAGAGAAAAAATGTTTAGATCAGTTGACTGGGGTATTTTCAATTAAAATGTTGTTAACTCTTTATTTTCAAGACTTAATAAAGTAATTGCTAATAACAGACATTTTTTAATTTGCCCATGTCTTTCTAGCTGAACTGCTAGTGCATGCTTCTTCAGTGCCCTGGAAAGGCTTCAAGGACGGCTCCTAAGTAAACAGCAAACAATATAAACCAATTTTTTGTAGTTTGGAAGCACATTTGGATGGTGAAGAATTATGAGAGGGACCTAACTAAGTAGCTGCTGCAGAGAAAGAACTGAGAAACCCAGGAAAATCCAGGAAAGTGGCTAGGTTGAAAGCAGTCTGCTGCACAGTAGCTGACCCGACTGCATGGCAATATTTGGCTCTTAGAAAAAGTTTTCTTTTAACCATGGTAAAATGGGCTGTGGTTAGGGCTTACAGGGGTCACACTTTTCTCCATCTTCACACCACTGCCAGCTTTAACCAGCCTTACTTCTACCTGGGCAAAAGTGTGTTGAGGTGAAGTCCTCAGTGCTGCTCAGCAGGTAAGAAGGGATGTGAAGGGCTGCTCTCTTGGACTTTAGTTGCTCCTTCAGCCTTTGGCTGGCCTTAATGTTCTTAATTGGCTAGGCGGTGTGTATCTCTCCTCTTCTGATAAGGATCATAAGGAATGAGTTCTGCTCTGTGGGGTATCTGTGGTTGTGCTGAAGAGTAAAATTTTTTAGATTGGATGAGGCATATCTGTTTTGATCTCAGTTTTGCCAATTCTGTAGCTCTTAAAGTAAAGCATTGAAAGCAACTTTATTTTTGAAGAGACTGTTCTGACAACAGTTCAGCTGTTCCATTTTAGTTTTCTCCCATCTGTCCTTCTTAATTAGAAGTTACAGCAGCCCTGAAACTGAAGGACAGCTTTTGAATTCCTTCGTCCAGTATTTTGGTGACAGCCTAGGGAGGAAGATTAAAAGAATGCCTTTAATTGAAGAAACTGTGATGCCTGAGGACTCTCTCCTTACTCTGCCTGTAGTAATAATAGGTGAGTTTTTTTTCATTTTTTTTAAGATTCTCTGTCACTGTCATTGCCTTTATAGATCTGCTGCATGAAGTCATTTATCATTAAATAACTAATGCTTAGCATCCTTACAGTGAAGATGTTTAGTAGAGTAATACATGAGTTGTGATTAACAACACCACCATAAAATTACATTACGGGACTTGCTATTGGAATGTATCTGAATTCACATTATGCTTTGGCAAAATGAGCTGCATTATTTGACAGCAGATATGTGAGTCTGAATGGAAAAACTTTTGGATCTACTGTTGATCACATAGGGTTTGATTAATGTTTTATGTCTGCTTCAGGTTGCATGGAGGTTCTTGATAATGCATCAGTATAAATGTATGGGGTCAGATGGGACATCAGAAAGCATGATGTGTGCTGTATGTTGGTGAGATGCTAACCTCACTCATTATTTGCCATTTTCATTGTTGCATCCATCACTAGCGTCTGAATAATGTCCCATCTTTTCCAAAATGAACCCGTCAGTTAAACCAGTTTAAAACAATAAATTGTATTCTTAATTAAGTAGTTAAAGGCTTGTACTTGTAAAATCTTACAGAATAACGGGATAGCAGAGCGCCAGGCTCCTTAGGTACACAGCTTAATTGAGAGTGCTAGGATGATTTGTATTGGGCCAGGGTTTTTCAGCAACAGCTGGTCACCAGCTCCTTACCACCATGACTTGATGAGAGGATAAAGAAAAGATCTGGAGTAAAGGAGGTTTTCAATAATCTAGTCCAAAGCTGTTGGGACTACAGCAAATGGACAGCTTTAACTGTACCTGCAAAGAAGCAGAGATTCTAGAGAATAACCTTTCAGTGTAATGTGCTCACAGGAAATCTCCAGAACATTGAATGATGGGTGTTTGTTCAGCGCCGGGTCACAGAGCTCCCTTCATGATAGCTTAAAATAGTGCTCATGTAATAGACTTATGTGGATGTGACAGACAGGAATTGCTGAGTTCTGCTCCATAGTTGAAGAGCAGCAGTTTTCTGGCGTTTTGTCATCCTTAGTATAGGTCTGCCATATGGTTAATGACTCAGTTTTCACTGTTTAGTTTTGCAAATGTGCATTATGCAAATACCTGTGCTCCATACTTACTTTGTTTAGGGTGCCTTTCTAAGTGCTGGTACCAAACACAGCTGCCTTGGCTATTGCTCCTCAAAAACAAGCAAATTTGCCCAAATGGTTTTTCACAGATAGCCTGGGGACACTTCACAAGCTGATCTCTGTTGGCAGCCTATGGTCACTAATTTGCTGTCCGTCTGAAGACCCTTAAGAGGGATCTAAAATGATTTAATAATGCAGCAGAAGAATACAAAGACAGTTGTAAACCCCCATACACATACACAGTCCACTAGTTAAATCTTCCCTGTGCTGGGATTAAACGTAGTTTTAGCTTCTTGGTGCCACCATCTTCTCATTGCACTATTGTATTAATGACAAAGAAAAAGGTGGTACGTGCTTACTTAATGACAGAGCAGTAACTTACATACTCTTTTCTTTAACTTCATCCCATCTTTCCCTGTGTGATGCCCAATTTAAGACTTTATCCTAAGCTTGTGCTGCAGTTCTGCATAAAGTACTAAGCTGCTGTGGTAATACCAAGTAATTTTTTTGCTGTAGTTGCCTTCAAGAAATTGGCCTATACCTGTTTTTTTCCCCATTTGAATGATCTGGAATTGAAAAATTTCATGCTGGAGCTCTAAATCTTAGAGGATATTCTGTGCTAAACACTTTCATCTTCTGCACTAGTTTTGATCACTACTGTGTAAACACAATGTTTTAAATTTTCAGTCAAATAGCAAGGCTGTTATGATGTTTGAAGTTGATCATTTGCTTTAAGTCTAGACCTGTAAAGCTGTTTGTACTGTAGTTTACTGTTGATCGGGAGAAGCGTCTGCTGCTATTCAAAGAAAATATTAACTGCTCCTTAAACAGGACCAATGATTGTAAATTTAAAATTTGTATTCTAGTAATAATATGTCAGTTGTGATCAGAGTCATTATTGGAGGCGTAGTGTGTAAATAGAGAGATTTATTATTTTTTTCCCCCCAAGGATTTTCTGAGAACATCATAGCGAGCGTAATTGCAGACCTTGCAGCTGAACCTTCATCTTGTGTGTTTTGAGAGCGTATCCACAGGGGAATTTCTTGCCCTTGGACTCAAGTCTGCTCAAAGAACAGGAACTGGGTTTGGATCAGCTCAGCTCTCTGGATGGTTCCAGGGGAGGTCAGGGTCAGTAATTCACCTCAGCATAATCCCATCCTCAGTAAATTCCTTGGTTCTTGCCAGCCTTTGTTTTGGAAACTTTTGTTCTTCATGTGTTTCTTTTTAATCTTATCCAGTAGGAGTAATCTTCAGCACAGCATCCTTGGATATGGGGCACATTTTTCTCTTTCCATTGTGGACTATGATCCTTTACACCCTAGTAGAAAAAAATCTAGCTATGCATTTGTAAAAAGAAACAGAATTCTTTACTGTGCACAAGATAGAATTCTAAAAATAGTTCAGGATTTACTCAGTCATGGGAATGGCTGTGAGAACTGTACGTGTGATTAGAGTGTTTTCACAACTTCCTATGATTTTGTTATGGATGGTTTCAGCGTATTGATAAAATTCTGTCTCACATCGACCTCCTGTGGAGTGTGGGTGACAGGAGAGGCTTGCATCTGTTGTAAGCTTTAAATTCCTGGACTGAAGTGTACCCAGCTGTCCCGTGCTGATCTGGTTGTGGGAGAGTGGAACAGTGTGAGAGTAGGACGGAGCATTTCCACTCTCTGGAAGATTCTTTGTGGACTTTTTTTCAGATGGTAAAAAAAGGAATCAAAACAGTTTGGGAAATAATATAGTTAGGATCACCAATATTTAAACCTTCTGTTCCAGACTTCTGACTGCCTCAAAGATCCCGATGATGGACATTCATGGCTTTCCTACAGTCTTTTTCCAGTGCTGTGTGGTCCTTATAGGACACAGGCACTCTGATACCTTTATTTTTGCCTCCCTATTTGGGTGCAGAAGCTAGATTTAGTAGGAGCCATTGTGCAATCTCACATACTTATCAGGGTTCTAGGCCTTGAGAGAAAACATGCTTATTGACAATTTCTTATAACTTGGCAGTCTCAGCATTTGAAGAGCTCCTCTATAGTGAGCCTCTATGATTTTCCTGTAGCCCATGGCTGTGACCAGTCTGTGTGCACAACATTGTAATAAAGTATGGGATATCCTGTCACTAGGAACTGGAGTGATGAGTGTAGCCTGGTGGAAGAGGAAAAAGTGGTCTACAAGAAAGACACTGAGGTTCTGGAGCATGCCTAAAGGACAGTGAAGCTGGTTAAAGGTCTACAGAACAGATCTTAAAGGGAGCAGCTGAGGGTACTGAGGTTGTTTAGCCTGGAGGGAGGCTCAGGAGAGACCTTATCACTTCACAACTACCTGAAAGGAGGTTGTAGTGAGGTGGGTCCTGTCTCTTCTCCCAAGTAACAAGTGGTAGGACAAGAGGAAATAGTCTCAAGTTGCACCAGGGGAGGTTTATATTGTTCATTAGGAAAAACTTCTTCAAAGAAGTGGTTGTTAGGAATTGGAACAGGCTGCTCAGGGAGGTGGTAGAGACACCATCCCTGGAGGTATTTAAAAGTTGTGTAGATGAGGTGCTTAGGGACATGGTTTAGTGTTGAGATGGCAGCGTTAGGTTAATGGTTGGTCCTGATGATCTTAAAGCTCTTTTCCAACCAAAACAATTCTATGATTCTATGATTGATGAAGAGACTGGGAGTGAACAGGGTGTTGGCAAACTGATGGGTGATTTAGGGACTGGGCCATCAGAAGAGGGAAAAGAGATGGGCATTGGAGAAGTGGGATTGTTAACAGATAATAGAAATAGTGCATGCAGAGGTGATGAGGAAGTGGGGATGATGGGTGAACCCTTGAGATCAAGAGTTGAAACTGTAGGAAGTAAGAGCTAACACCCTAACAATGAGTTCTGTATAAAAACACAGATAAATTAGTAACTTTAGTCCAGAATTTGAGTAGTGTGTGGTAAATACCTTATGCGCCACTCTAGATGGAAAACGAAGACAAAATTCTAAACACTGCCTGATTAGAAGACTGTAATCTTTTCATTCAGTTGATGAGAAAGAGGCGCCATAGAAATAACAGCAGGTACTCGTGTTTACATTCTTTTCCACAGCCCTCACTTCTGAAACTTTAGCTTTCTCTAACTTTCAGTACCTGACTTTGCAACATGAACATTACTTCTGTATTTGCATGTTATAAAAATATGGTCCCCTACTTTGTTTAATACTAGCCAAATAAATAGAAAGAATTACCTTACGGTAATATTTTTGTCCCATCAATTTCACACCTTTAATAATATCTGGAAAGTAAGTTAGACTTAAAATTGAAATAATGCACATATATGAATTATAAAACTCTACAAAGTAAAGGATCTAGAAAGATGTTTGGATTGATATTGTTGCTGAGCAATGATTGTGGTCTCACTTGAGTTTCTGGTCTCCCACTCAGCTTTGATGTTGCTGTTGTGCTCGCTCTGCAACTTCTCATCTGACTTGCAGTCCTCTCCTCCTTGCTTGACTTCCATTTATTTTTTGGGGCAGACCTGAGAAGCGTGTGTTCTGGACTGTCTGTTCTGTGTTTTACTGTCCCCAGAGTAAATGGGAATGCAAAGCTGTCAGGTGGCAATAATAGTCAGGTGTCACTGCGATTGACAGGCAGAGCAGGTCTTATCCATCAGACCATTTTCAATCAAGAATAGTGAATTTTATATACTGTATCATTTAACTCCTTTATATGCATGTTTTTTTCATGGTATAAACAGTCATACATTCATGTATTACTATGTGAGAAAGGTTTTGCTCAGCTCCTTTGGAGGCAGCTCCTGTGGTAGGCTTTATTTTACTATGAAGTTTATCAGCTGCTCTGAATCAGGACAGTGTTGTGTTATCCTGCTTTGGTGTGATTCTGTTGCTGCTTATTTAGTGACTTAGAAATTATAGATGATTGACATTTTTACTAAAAAAAAAGTAACTTCTTTCTTTAATAGGAAATGGACCTTCAGGAATTTGTCTTTCTTACCTGCTGTCTGGATACAGGCCATATTTGTCTCCTGACGCTATACACCCAAACCCCGTCCTACATACGAAGTTGGAGGAAGCTCGACATCTTTCTATTGTTGACCAGGTAAGCTCTGTTTGCCTTCTTGCCTAGCTCTATTCCTACTGCAAGCTGTGTTGTGAACCAGTTGGCTTTCTTCAGTGATCCTGTTTAAAATGCTTTTGCAATTTACCCAAGTAGTGCCATAGGGAAGAAAAAGCTTAATCTCCTGACCCCACAAAGAATTAGACCACTGTGAAGCTCAGTAACTGTGTGCCCTCAACCAGCTAACTTTATATCTTGGCCTCTCTTTCTCCTGCCTGTAAAATAAAGAGCAGTATATACCTTCTTCAGTGGTTTGTAACAAATTCTGTTAGGGCGCTGGGGATGAAAAGCAGTGTATTTTAAGAAGGGTTTATCCAAAGCAGTTCTGCCGATGGCATTGTGGAGAACCACCAATAATAAGTTATTTTGTTATTCTGTTAATGTAAATGGAATCAACTCATGACTATTAGATCCAATCCTGGGGCATGCTGTGGTTTTTGTGGTTCTTCAGGGCTTTTTGTTTGTGGTGTTTTTTTGGTTTTACAATCTGCCCTTTGTCATGTTCTTACTGAGGCACCACTTGATCAGTGTGCAGCTGATAAAGGAATTCCAGCTTTCTTGTCTTAGAATGTTTGGGCACTGTCATCAAAGAACACATGCTGCTAACATACTTCAAGTACACATACTTCAAGTTAAAAACTTCCTAATTGGTACAATTCTCATTAAGACTTCATTTTTAGTAACATCAGGGACATGTATCCTCCATAAACACAACTCATTTTTGTTCTCTGAACGCTGTGCAGCCCTTCAGTGTTGGTGTGGCACTCACAATTGCTCTTGTGCTGTGTTTGTTATCCTCATTCACATCTAATTTTTCTGTTTGACTTGATTCATTAAATACTCTCCATTTTTTTCCTCCCCACCTGTCCATTTGTTTGTCATGTTATCATTGTTTTCAGCTTACCTCGCTGTACTTCTGGTGGATTACTTACTGTGCTGTCACTAACTGTGTTCCTTGCCTGACTCATTTATTTGAAACATAAACATGCTTGTGTGTTTGTAGTGGGGAAGCAGAGGTTGTTTGGATTTGAGTTTTGGTGTTTGGTTTTGTTTTAGTGCTGTGCTCTTTGCGTGTAATGTTAACCTTAAATCTCAAGGTTTATTTTTCTTGGCAGGAGAGCGAGTTGCCTAAAATTTTGGTTATGATTGTTTCGTGTAAGCCCCTGATATTTTCCCAGTTTAGGAAGCTAAACTGTCCTGTCTGGTCAGCAAAACTTGACTTTATGTCTAGTTCTTGCTTCAAATCTCTGTGCACCCTTCAGATATTTGCCATTGCATCATGAAATTTTTCCATCACAACTGGTTAACAAATGCAGAAATGTGAACATTTTGCAAAGTTCTAGAAATGGTTCTCAACATTAACTTTGTAAAATAATCCTAGTTTACATTAATTTTAAAAAATAATACTTGTAACACCTCACTGTTTCAAAATACAATTAAGTTACTGTTGAACTTCCTAAGAGCTTTCAAAGGAGCTTTTTTTACTTTAACACTTAATGATTTTAGATTCCAATTTTGCTTTATTAAAATGGGTATCCTAGAAATACCAGCAATTCTTTATTAATAGCAGTCCATTTTCTATAAATATAAATTACTAAAATAAATTACTAATTATAAATTACTAAAATTATAATTTACTAAGTTGCTCTGATTTGTGAATATTTCTCCCTATATTTCTTTTCCTGCAATGAATTTCAAATACTGGCCTGCCTCAGTATACTGTGTTACTAACGTGATTTTTAAAGGAGTGAAATGCATTATTCAGAGTTACAGAAGAACTGAGTCACGGCAATTATTCCTGAGAAGTGTTTTGATTGAGTACTTATTTGATTAAATGCTTACTTCAAAATGCAGCTTGAACTAATTCTGCATTATGTTGCAGTGCAACTTCTGTACTTCAGCATAGCATGATGGAACAGTAAAAGTTGAGTGAACATCCCACTTTTTCTCCCACTTTAGGACCTGGAGTACCTGTCTGAAGGCCTCGAAGGACGCTCCTCAAACCCAGTTGCAGTGCTTTTTGATACATTGCTTCATCCTGATGCTGACTTTGGTTATGACTACCCACCAGTTTTGCACTGGAAGCTAGAACAGCATAATTATATTCCCCATATAGTGCTTGGTAAAGGACCACCTGGTGGAGCTTGGCATGTGAGTAAAGATTTCATGTCACTTCTAGGCTAACTTGGTAATTTTGTGGTTTGGGATTTTTCTTACTGCCTAAGGCTGTTTTAGATAGTAATGGCAATTGCAGTTTCAACTGCTTAGTTACTAAAGCCTGTGTGTCTTGGGGAGGTGATAAAGGAAAGTAAAAAGTTTCCTTCATGTGGGTGTTTGTGACCATGATTGCTGGTTTATGTGGGCTTTTTAAGTTTAATGAATTATAGCAAAGAGTATTTTCTGTGGCTTTTTTTCTCATCTGCCTTGTTTCTAGGTGCTTTTATACTAAATCTTAAATCTTAGTGTGTTCATATGCGGTTAGTTTAACTTTTTTTTTTGTCTTGTTCTGTATTTTAAATAACTTGCTTTTAGTTTCAGTTTCATATGTTCTCTTGTCACATTCTGCTTTATTAGACCATGTAGTTGCTCATTATAGTATCTAACTGTAACACAAAAATAGTTCATCAACACTTCATATAATGTCCTGGTATTATGTTATGTTCTAGCACTTTATTTCTGGTACTAAATAACTTCAATGAGAGGAACTTCACTGTGTTTTACATAAATGTATCCATTTGAAATGTATCTGATCACACATGGTGGTTTTCCTCCCCATAGTCCATGGAAGGCTCTATGCTAACAATCAGTTTTGGAGACTGGATGGAATTGCCTGGCCTCACCTTCAAGGAGTGGGCAGCTAGCAAGCGCAGGTAAAGACGCTGCGTAACGTATTTGGGAAATCTAGTTGCTATCAGAATCCAGACAATGTTATTTTAAGACCTGGAAAACATTCAAACTTTACAGGAGGTCTTCTTTTGTTTATTAAGTTGCCTGATGACACTGGAGATGATTCTACCGCGTGCGTACTGTGATGGGGAAGAAACAGACAGTGGTTGGCCAGAGCAATTGCTCTGAGTGGATGAAAAGCATGCCCCCTGGCAGTGGTGTGTTTCAGCAGCACACCACAGTGAAGCACTGGTACTGTAGGCAGCTCTGATCAGCGCTGAGGGAAGGCTTGAGGCAGGAATTTAAAACTTATGGAGGTTCCTCTTTCAACAGGGATGCAGCTGACATTGCTGTGCACGCTAGCTTTCCTGCCTAGAAAGCTGTATATTTTAGTATTGCTTTTTCAGGCAAAGCTGCAGAATATGACACGTTGCTATCTATGAATTTTAATTTTAAGAGCATAATTCAATATTTCCCAGTGTTTTTTTTTTTTTCTAGTAGTAAGTTTCTTAGAAAATTTTTAAAGAAGAAAAATTGCTGTCTTGTACAAGCTCACTGTTTTTACTTCAGTTACACAATTAGTTCATAAAGGTCTGTGTCAGCAGATGAACTTAGAAACTAAGCTTACGTCAGGTGTTCCTAACATTTTAATTTTCCTGACTTCATTCTAGCAAAATTAAAGGAAGTTGGTTTTGTGTCATCTATTGCAAAAGAAGAAGTACTTGGGTCTTTAAGGGCAGACTGTTACTCATTTCAGAACAACACTTGCAGGGAAGAAACCATACCTTTCTTCTTTAATCGCTTTCTTAGATAACCACAGTAATCTTGCCTCCTTACTAACTAAAATCCCATAAGCTGCTTATTATCGGAAGCTAATTTGTTTATATTATAGTTTTCAACAATACTAAAAACAGAAATGCTGACGTGCTATACTACAGTTAAACATGTTTAAAAGTAGTGATGATAATGAAAACTTCTAGCCATGTAGGTTTCCTAAGTTTCCTTGTAACAAGGATCGCACTGTCACGTCATCCTCTTCAATAAATACTTCATCAGGATTTTCAGAGTAGTAACCTGAACATTTGAGAGTACATATGCTATTGTCTTGCTAAACTATGGGACTGCATAGCCTGATTTCTTGTAAATAAGCTTTTAAGCATAATTCAGGGGCAATCCTGAAACTACTGGGATTTTTTGCCTTCTTCCTAGAGCTTATGTCTAAAGAAGCAGCAAAGTTCACACATCTGGTCAAAGTAACTATGTTTTCAGCTTTTTTTTTTTTTTTTTTTTGTAAATGAGAATGCAATAAACATGAGAAAAACATAAATACAATGCCAGGATTTGCAGCACAAAAATATTTTTAATTGGACACATGGACATCATAATCCTGTTTACATATTGCATTAAGTTCTGTGTCATGCTTGCTTTGTTCATTCCTGTGATACAGAACTACTTAATTTGACACTTAATGTACCTGAGGGAGAGGCCTTCTGCAGAGTCAGAGGAGGAATACTTGACTCAAGCAATATACTGAACCTCGAGTTTCAAAATGGGCACTTCACGATTACTATATTTAATCCTAAGTAAGGATTTTATCCTAAGTGTATTCTTACTGAGCACAAGTTTAGCCAGTATTGTGTTGTTGAGAGTCGTGATGATAAACTGGCATCGTAAAACTTCCATACAGACCTACCATGACACTGCAGAGTTTTTTTTACACTTTATTTATTAATCACTGTAGCACTTTACATGGTAAAGGTTTATAAGTGGAAAAAAAATAAAAAGTAAGTTTGTCCTGTGCATCAGGTATCAAGAAAACAAATAGAATGTGCTTAAAGATACCAAACTCGGTGTCAGTTGCACTGAGCAGATTCAGTCCTCTTAGAATTTCACTGTCCTGCGGTCGGCATGTCATATGTGATATTCAAATTACTGAGAAGGTCTAAATATTAACTGGAACTGTTCAATTTTGTTTCAGAAATATAAAAAGTGATCGAGTAATGCCCGAAGAAATAGCTTGTTATTATAAACACTATGTTAAAGTCATGGGCCTCCAAAAGAATTTCAGAGACAACGTTTACATAACATCCGTATCCAGGCTTTACCGAGGGCAGGATGAGGAAGACAGAGGCCAACTGAATGAAAAAATTTCAACACAGCATTTGGACATGGAGGATGGACAGAAATCGGCGATTAAGAGAAACTGGGAAGTCAGAGGTTACCAGCGAGCAACAGATGGTTCTCATGTGCCCTTCTGCCTGTTTGCTGAGAATGTGGCTCTTGCCACAGGAACCTTTGATTCTCCTGGCCGACTGCAAGTTGAAGGAGAAGACTTTCCTTTTGTGCTGCATTCCATGTCTGACTTCGGAGCTGCCATCAGCAAGGGAAAGCTGCGTGGGAAGGCAGACCCTGTGCTGATAGTGGGTGCTGGACTTACAGCAGCCGACGCGGTGCTGTGTGCCTACAACAACAACCTCCCAGTAATCCATGTCTTTCGGAGGAGAGTCACCGATACGAGCCTCATTTTCAAACAGCTGCCTAAAAAGCTTTACCCTGAATACCATAAGGTCTATCACATGATGTGTACTCAGTCCCATGCTGGGGACTCTAATCTACATTCTGCTTACACTAGTTTCCCTGAACACAATGTGCTTTCCTTCAAGCCTGAAATGAAATGTGTTCTTCAGAGTGCCTCTGGACTGAAGAAAATTTTGAAGTTTTCGGTAGCCTTAGTTCTGATAGGTTCTCACCCAAATCTTTTCTTTCTAAAGGACCACGGACATAGCATAGGTCATCACTCTAATCAGCCCATCACGTGCAAGGGGAACCCTATAGAGATTGATCCATACACTTATGAGTGCACTAAGGAAGCTAACCTCTTTGCTTTAGGCCCTCTGGTAGGAGACAACTTTGTACGGTTTTTAAAAGGAGGTGCACTGGGCATTGCACGATGCTTGGCAATAAGGCAAAAGAAGAAACACGAATTGATTGAAGGTGGGGATGGAGGAGGTGATGGAGTACCATAAAGGAGACATTAGAAACTCTCACATACAGAATTGCAGACGTAGTCTAACAGAACACTCACTGGCAGCAAAAGTTGATAGCAGTCACATTTCTGTTGTATACAAGTAACCTGCGCTTGTATTGCTTGGTGAAGGATGCTGATACTACAATACTTGCCTTTTCAAAAGACAAAAAATTGATCTGCTATTACAACTGATCTCTACTCAACTGAAATACCAGAGTGGCTTTACATTTTAGTGTCAAATGTGACAAGATTTTCTTACCGTGAAATTAAACTAATTTCTAAAAGCAGAAAGCTTGCTTAGTACAAAGCCGATTCTTGGTCCCAAAGCAAATCTGGAGCCTTCTGCTTGAAACAAGGATTTTATTTATTTGCCACAGTAATACTTTGAATGAGCACTTAGTAAAATGGGTTTCACTGTAAGAACGATTTCTGTGAGCAAGAAGTATTCATCAGCAGTTAAAATTGTCCTATTTGATAATGGGAATAAAAAAATAAGCACTCCCATTTAATCTTTGACAGAATTTGACACAATCTATTACTGCTTTTTCACGCTATGCCTAGAGATGGGTGAGGGCAGAAAAGCTAACATGAGATGTTCCCCTACAGCGATATGTACATTTCTGAAAATAATCATTAACATAAACAATAAAGTACTGATGTAAGTGCTCTTATTACAGTGTCAATATAATGACTATCTAGTGTACTACTGAAAAATTAAGAATGTGAGAAAACTTAAGTTTTTTTTGCTTCCTGGCTCAGGAAGACCAAATGGGATCACTTGACTGATGAAGGTGGGTGATAGATATTTTCATCTCCCATTTGACCACGTATTGGTTATTTATTTTTGTAGAGCAGCATGTAACGCTTAAACCATTTTAGCCTGCAGGTGTTGGAACTTGAAAAAGGGTTATATCTCACAGCCAGCTAAAAAATAAACAAATGAAACCCAAAACAAACATGCCATAGTTCCTATAAATCTTAAAGCTTGTTATGAAAGACAAAGACTTAACTTCTACCTACCTCTTAATTGAAGTTTCACCTTTCTGCTCCGTAATGTAAGATTCAGATTTCATTTAACAGGTTTTAGAGTAGTTAATCTAAACACGCACATGTGTTATTCACCATAGGTGAACTAGCACCAGCTAGTTAGAAAAGTTATCTTCCAGAACTCTTAATAGATAAAAGTGCTTGGTTTTAACTGATTCTGAAATGTTTTAATTCAGGTCCAATGTGATGGAATAGATGTTATGTTTGGGGCTTTATTTTATGTTGAAGATCACGTAAGTTTAAGGTACTGTATTTGCATCATTTAAAGTCTCCCTATTAGAACTTGAACAGATTTTGAAAAGGAAATTAGGCTTAGACTTTGTGAAACTGCTAGTGCTTGCTGGTTTCCCAGCTGCCTCCCTTCCCTGGGTTGTAGATCCCTGTGTGCAATAAATGCCTGTGCTGTTTGCCTCCTGAAGGACAGGGTTCTGTGGCTGCTGCAGCCCTTCACGCGCCCGAGTGCAGTTACTGAGACTTGGGGTGCAGAATTGGAAAGGTAAAATACAGAAGGATTACAGAATAGTACAGAAGATACTATTTTCAATGGAAGTCTGAAGAAATTTATGAAATGATGCTACTACTACTAAATTCCGGTTTAGAGCCACCTTAATAGCATAAAAATAAACAACTGAAGCAACATTTGTATCAATATCTGCATTGCCTGCATGGTTGAATTTAACCATGCATTGTCAATACTAGTTAACATACTTTTTTATATTGATATTTGAGCTGGTCTTAATTCTGCTAAACTCTAGCCTTATTTTCTTCATAATTTAATTGAGATTCTATAACTTTCTTTGGCAGAAACCATGTAAATATAAATCTGTCCTAAACCTGTGATACCTAGTCATTCTAGAACTTTTTTGCAGTTAATATATTGGGAATACATCTGTGCTGTGGTTAAATTCCTTCAGTTCTTTGTCAATATAAATGTCTGAATACAACATATCATGGCATGTTACTGGGTTTTCATTTGTCACATAAAACATTTTAAAAGCCACCAAAAGAACAGAAGCAATTTACTTAAGGCAAATCTGTAGCCTCAGCTATTGCAGCTACTTGCAAGCTGTGTGTGTTGTAGTCACTAATTTGTAGCAGAGGTTTTTTTTCCTGCTGTTACACAGGTATTTTTCACTGCAGTATTACAACACCTTGGAGTTTAACTGCTGCTTTTTTTTTTTTCTTTCATCAATCTTGCCAATATTTATTAGATAAAAATTGCATGTGAAATCCTCTATTCGGGCAGAGAAACCTTCTCAGTGATCATGTTAATTAAGCCAGTATAAAAATGCTTTTTTCAATCAAAGCTTTACTAAATTCATCCTGTTTCTTCTAGGAATTACTAGGTTTAAAGTTGTAGCTGGACTCTCACTTTGGGGCTTCTGATTCTGAGAGAAGTTTGTTTATCTCTCCTCCAGTATTTTGAAAGAGAAAGAGATGTAAAAACTCAAGCTTTGCCTTAGTTTTACCTAAAGCATTGTATTATACTTGCTGTATTTTTTTATGGGTTGGGTGTTGGCACTGAACAGCCATCTTTTGGGGACATACTTTGTTTCACAGATTTAAAAAAAAAATACCATTTGAATTTCCTGTATGTTATAATAGTTCCCAGAAGAGAGGGTGTTTGCTTCTCTCAGATCTTTCAGTGAGAAAGGTAAGTTTTAACACATCACAGCTTTAAAAAGGATGCTGACTGCTTCAGCTCTATTACTAAAATACAGACAGGAAGAATATTATTTTTAGCTCAAGGACTTGAATTTGGATTTATAGAATTTGTAAAGGTATGTTATACACTGTGTATTTTCTAATAGGCTAGTAGAAAAATGACCCTTACATTTGGGTTTGGTTTCCAATGCTGAATGTGTCTCCTAACTAAATTATGGCTAAGATTATTTTAAAGAGGTATCCAGCTGTTGAACTGAGACTAAGGTTTGTGTTCAAGGCCAGGTTGGATGAGGCCTTGAGCAAGCCAGTCTAGCTGAAAGGCGTCCCTGCCCGTGGCAGGAGGTTTGATTAGACAATCTCTGGGGTCCCTTCCAACCTCAGCTATTCTGTGATGCGCCGTAGTTCCTCTGGCAGTCTGCCTCCTGTGTGACTGTTTAACAAATGGAGGCACCCGACGGGGCAGGAGGAAACAACACAGCCCTTCGTTTCCAGTAGATGATGAACTTCTGTTCCAAACATTTTCCACGAGAGAATAAGGCAAAGTTTTACCCTGGTGACTAAATGCAGGAATCCTTTCTGCAAGTAATCCAGAGAGAGGGGTGACAGTAACATTGGATTCTTCTCTCTTGGGAAAATGGTAATCTTCCTTGGGCTAGCAGCCTGGGCTTGCCAGTGAATGCATGGAAAGAGTAAAGCTCCCAGAACGACCACCTAGAGGTTGAGTAAGGGACACCAAAGTGCATCCCACAGTTGTAGGTCCCTAGTCCTTAGCATTTAAAGAATTGTTGGGGTATACTTTTCTTTCTGGCCTGGTAAGTGTAGGCACCTTTTTTTTTTTTTATTGATTAATTTCATAGAGTGATGGTTGCATAATGAAAAATAATAATTTTGTAGAAGGAGGTGGTTGTAGCTTCTTTCTCTTACAGCTCAAGAACCTGGAAAAGAAGACTAGAGCCAGAAATCCAGAGTACTTGCTCAAAGCTAGAGGAAATTAAATTAAGACCCAAACTTTGAGACAGGCCTAAATTGCAGTGAGTTCTCACTGATAACAAGCAATGACCAGTGAGGAACAATGGGAGAAAAGCAGCAAATAATCTGAACAACATGAACTGCAAACCTACGGGTGCTGAAGTGAATCCATGCAGTGCTGATGGGCTGGTGGTCCCCATCCTCTTGTGCCAAGATGTGCACACTCTAACTTCGGAGCTCTGTGTTGGAGCTGTTAGTGTAACGTGTTGCCACCTATTTTGATAGAAATTTGAAGCAAGGATACTGAATTATAAGCAGCTTTCATTTCTGAAGAAAAAGACCAAATTTGGGGCAATATGGTACATTTGAAGTGTTTTGATTTAGCTAAATTTTGAAGCTTGAGTGACACGGGGCTGTAAGGTCAGGGATGAATTTGGTGTAATGAGCAATGATTTATGGCGGGGAAAAAAGCATTTATAGTATAATACAGGAATAGTGATGATAAACAGTGTTTTAAAGGTTTAAAACACTGTTTTAAATCTTTTGTTTGTTTGTTTTTTTGCCTTTGCAGACACTAGAACATTTAATCTCAAGCAAACCCTGGAGCTTTAGTGCACATCACACCTGTCTGCATGCTGTACTTACAGGGCATATTAAGCCAACTTTTAAAATCCAGTGATTATCAGTAGTTATCAAAACCAGGGGAAAAAAAAAATTTACGTCATATTCTTAGCTCTCCTATCATTTTGAAACAACTTGTTCCAGAGACTAAATTAATCTAATTTGCACTTTCCTCCTCCATCTCTTTATTCTGAGATCAGTGGCAATGTGTAAGTATCAGCCTATGCTGCCTACAGTGGATTCCTGAATAAACTAAAATTCAGCTTCACGTTCCTGGGTACCCTCTGTAGATGTAACACGCCAGTACAACGAAAATGAACAACTAGGTTTATTTATTCACAAAATATTATGAAAACCTGGTATTTTTAGGTTCTTCTTCAAAGGTGTGAAGAACAAAATAGTTTGTCCACAAAAGCTAGAGACTAGGCACTCAAAGAGTTTTCATACAGTTCCAGGGGATACTCTGAGGAGGGGGAAGTGGTTCATTTTTCCTCAGTTGGCTCCTGGGACCAGCTTGTATGTGAAAACTGAGCTATTACTGTTCAAGAGCTGATCCTGCTACCTTACAATATACCTGGCATAACGTGGGCAGCCAACACTGGTCTTGCCCGTTTCTCTGCTAGGTCTGGTATGGTGGTTGTGGAAGCCTAGTTCTAAATGAGGTAAAGGCTCATATTCACCTAGCTGTATGTTGATGCACATACTACACTTGGGACTTAGAGATACACAGAAAGGACATTTACAAGTAGTATCATGCCTCAGTTTCCTGCTTTTTGCTGCTTGGGTCACAGCCTTTTTTATAGAGTAATGTAAATGCATATAGACATCTGCTGTCAGCTGAAATAGATTCTTCCCAGCTGCATGCAACTTGTGAGCAAAACCTCAGCTTTGACTAGGTGATAAACCTACCTTGAGGTTTGCATTCTATGCTTGTTTTATCTTCATATGTGAGAACTGCTGACAGACTGAAGGCTAAAGGAGTAACATTAAAGCAGTTTCAACTAGAAGCCTATTAGTTGGTTTGGAGAAATGTGGAATTTGTAAGTCGAAGAAACCCAAACTGGGTAATAAGATGCATTCAGAGACCTGTAGCATTTGGAAAGAGGGAAAAGGTCTTGGTTTGCAGGGACCTGGTGCTGTACCCAATGCTCAAGAGAGGTAACGAGTCAAAGGTGGGTAGAGTGGTATGGGCAGAGTGCTAAAGCAAGTGGCAGGGGAAGTTGCTAGTTAGGGAGAATGGATTTTGTCTAAAGTTTTTATAACTGACTGGCATGTGGTGGTGGTGTACACATCAGGTTGGAGGCAATAAAGGGGGCTTCCCGCTCTGGAGGAAGTCAGTGGGAGGTTGGTGGCTGGACGTGACACTGACCACAGACACTTCCAGCATGGAGGAGCTGGTGCAGTGACAGGAGAGGTCAGCCCTGCTCTGGGAGAAGAGGGGGAGTAAGGGCAAAGGGACAGAAACTGAAAGCAAAGTTTAGCAGGGAGAGCATCTGGGTAGTCTTGCCCCAGGAGGCAGTGCGTGCCCCAGCTGCTGTAGGGGAGCAGGGAGTCAGGGTGAGTTTAAGGGAGTTAGGCATGTTCTTCCTGCAGGGATACAGCACCCGTGCTGCGGCTCAGCGGGGCAGGGAGCAATTCCATCTGCTTTAAACCGTGTTCAGCCACGCTGCTGGATGCAAAAGTGTACTTTAAAAGCCTTGCTAATAAAAACTATATTTAGTTTATGTACTGTGTGCATCTCATTCCTGTGAGCAGTGTGAACAAAGCTAATACATAATGTAAAAAAGCAATAAACCCTCAAACAGTCTGTCACAGGAAAATGCAAGAAACAAGATCTGAAGATAAGTTTCTGTTTAGATGTATTTTTAGGTGATGAGCAACTTTTTTTTTTTTTTT
Organism: Merops nubicus; assembly: GCF_000691845.1. NCBI lineage: Eukaryota > Metazoa > Chordata > Aves > Coraciiformes > Meropidae > Merops > Merops nubicus. The sequence goes on along the minus strand of NW_008603608.1, from coordinate 24,138 downwards.
TTTTTTTCAAAAAGGTGGGGACACTTGCAGACTGTGGTTTGAAGCAGATAAGCTGAACTTTAGATATCATATCTGAGTTACTGAACTTTTAACCTTCTAAAGAAAGTGAACACCAGAGAAGCACTCTCAGAAAACTGGTGAACTGAATGTTGAAACCACACAGCACAAGCCCCACAGAATAAAAATGGAGTATGCAGTGAAAAGTTCTGAACTGCAAAAAGCAAATGTGATTGCCCTTGCTCATGCTCACAGCTTTTCCTTTACCTGTAAAACTCTTTACTTCAATCCATGAGTTTTCCCACTTTTACCCTTCTAATTCTCTTCTTTCCCCATCCTGCCAGGGAAGGAGCAAGTGAGCAGCTGCACGAGGCTGAGCTGCCTGCTGGGGTTAGCCCACAACAGCATGTTTCATAAAATGAAAGAAACATCAGATCCAGTTAATGTAAGACTTCCAGGGTAATGTAAATGCTGATGTAGTTTATTGGATATTTGGTCTCCCAAGGCTTGGATCATGTAATCATGTCCTTTATCATCTACCACAGAAACTTCCATAACAGAAGGCCTAAACCAGTAAGCCAACCAGCATGTTTCCTCTAATGTCTGGAGCTGAAAACCATGACAAAATTATTCTAAAATGAATGGAAAGTTTCAGTACTATGAATAGGATTTGTTACATGGATTTGGAATTAGACTTACGGTGATGGGTAAGAAGGGGCAGAGGTTTAGATGTCTAAGCTGTTGTTTCCAATACAAGCACAGCTTCAGGTTGAAACAGCAAAATCGGGGTCACTGATCTACAGGCTTCTCATCAACTCAAGAGCAGATACAACTGAATTAGAAACCAAACCATCCCCTATTAGACACTAGGCAACTCAAGCTGGACCCAAAATAGGAACACTCACTGGGTGTATCTTTAGCCATGTGCTGATCCAAACTTTTTCTTAGCACTACTGTGGAAATCCCCACAATGTCTCTCACAGGCAGCTGTGCTTTCAAGAGGGGAGGGCCACAAACAAATCTGAAGATGTCTTCTCTATCAGCACTTCCTACATCTCAAAACAAAATCTATGAAGAAATCTTTATGGTTGTAGGTGGTCTTCCAGATGAGTCCATCAGTCCTAGGACACTAACTAAAAAAAGTATCACAGCTGCTAAATTACACCAGGGAACTGGATTTGAAGAATCTTAAGTCATATAACCTGGCCAGAAGAGTGGCCTCTGATGTACCACCACAGCTGCTTGAACCCAAACAGCCTGTAGTCTGAGCAGTAAAGGTCTCAGCCTTTACTTTCTCATACAAGGAACCAGTACTTTGTAACGTTTGAGATTTTCTAAGGTGAAATAAGTTCTGTTTTTACAGATTAAAAGGAACCTTTCTGAAGTATCTTGTCTGTTGATACTCTGCTGTCCAAACGATTTGCTTTAATTTAGTAACAACTAAAGAAGTCACCCCTCAGCAGTCTACAGGAGCTGCCCCATTGGACCAGTGAGTCTTCAACAGTAAAAGTTGTAGATTCTCACTGTACCAGCAGAAAAACACACCCAAGGGTGCAACAAACAGCAGTCAGTAGACCTCCAGCAAGTATTTGAACCACTGAAGAAGTCTTTTTAAATGTATTTTGTGGACAAGATTTGATATGCCCTAATGCAAGTTACAATATCAAAACACTCACAGTTATTGATGGACTCAGAGGTACTGGCCTTGCACTTTGTGTATCACTTTGGACATCTCTGACCAAGAGCTAAAGAACATGCCAAGACAGACCTGAGGAAACACCAGTTTTTGAAGAACAAACATTTTCTTGACTGTGCAACTGTGATGACTTCAGCAGATCTGCTGTCTTAATATACACAGATCTCAAGATCCTGTTCTTAAAATCTGATAAACAAAACAGCTCATCTTGCTTGCACGTTTCAGCTCTCACCAGCACAATAGTTTTGTTAATGAGTACTTAAATTTGACATCAACCAGATTACTTCCTCACGTGAAGAAGAAGATCCTACCATCCTGCCTCTTGAAACAGGATGCAGTGGACCTACTGTCCATCTTCATCTGTATGTGATGGCTTCATACAGCTGAGCAAAAAGTCTGGGAGGTTTTTCTCACTCTGCTTCCAGGGGAATCCCTCAGTTTCTAAATTATCAGATGATGAAGGTGAGCTCTTCTAATCCAAGAATGAGAAGCTGTTCTGTAAATGTCACTGTTGATATAGATGACAGAATTATTTGGAAGGGCAGATTTTTACACAGTGACTACAGTGACTGCAAAAAGGCACGAGAGGAAGAAGTGGGTCAAACCATTTAAGATATCCATGAAAATATGCTGAAGAAGTTAACCTCCTTTCCTGCCTTTCAGAGGAAAGCTCCTTGGTTTCTCTTGGCCTTAATCTTTGTAACTGTACATTTGTCCACTATGCACTTTGTACATTATTCCAAATAGCAAGGGGATCCATCCGGCTTCTTTGCCACTACATATAGAGCTTTCAAATTTTTACTTCTTTATTTTCTAGGGAAACTCCCCCCACCACACACCCCTTCTGGTTGTTCTGCCTTTCTTTTTTTTGTCTCACTTATTTTGGAGGTGGGTTCCTCCCCCAACTCCTTGCCTCCCAGAAATGATCTAAATCGATCTTCTCTCCCTCTAACCCGAGTCTCATTACAAACAAAGCCAATCACAGCGTATAGACATCAATATATCAGAATTTACACTTCTGAGGAATGTACATTAGCTCTCATTTAACACTACAGGAAAATACACAGACTCTCATAATCTGATGGTACTCATCATGCAGCTTTTGGGCTCTCTATATACATCTTTTGTTGTCAAACAGCCAAACACAGCTCTCTTCTGTTTGTCAAGGAAAAGAAACATGCAGAGAAAAAAAATTCACTTGCCTCTCTCTCCCTGCTCAAGAAACCCAAATTCAAATGCGTGTTGCTGCTACAAAAGTTCTTGGCATCTTTCTCTGAGTTTATAAGAGTTTTTGTAGTTTAACCGTAGGCTGTTTGAACAAAGACTGAAGATTTGAAGACATAACAGGGCAAAAATAACTGAATTTTAGAAATTAAGCATTTGTTTCAAATCTGCCATCACACAAAACTGCAAGCTGGTAAAGATAATTTGATGTCACCAACTTCAAAAATAGGGAATGGCTTGACCTTAGCGATATTAAATACTTCTTTTTTACTCAGACACAAATTTAAAGTTTGGCCTAACTTATCAATAGTCTTCCAAAACCTCCACCTCAAGACAAAATTGACAGTATACAAAAGTCTAATTAACAAAGCCTTTCTGAAGAGAAAAAAGCCTGATGCGAATTTACTTTTCTTCCAAAACAGTACTCCTAAGCAAACATTAGAAATGAACAGCCTAAAATGAAATCCTAAGTATCTATGGTATTTTACTGAGTGTTTCTCTGAAGCAAGTAAAGTTAAGGTCTTGAAAACATGCAATCCATAAATCCATAAAAAATCATGTAATCCAAGCAGTGAAAGAAACTTTTCTTTTTCTTTAATAAAAGCAAGACTTAAAACCAAGTCTTACAGTAATAGAAAAGTCAATTGGTCATACGTAGGTATATATTGCCCAGTCTAACCAGCAAGCCTAAGGAGCAGAAAGCAGATTGTTGCTGGAGAATCACTGTAAATTCAGGTCACAAATTATCTTCTCCTTTTCACGTTAGGATCATATCTGCAACAAAAACGGAAATTTGTCACAAATAAGTAAAACTTAATGATATTCAACGTGAACATGATGGAAATAGCTTTATTATATAAACATACAGGTTATTGGCCAGTGTTCAGTCCTTTCCCTGGATGCACTTTTGTAATTAACTACAGTTGCTACAATTTCACTGAAGGATGCATAGACTAGAACCTGTGCATGAACTAAAGATAATCTTTACTTAAATTTTCACTGACTTCCAAGCTATTTAAAAGTCTTTAAATCTGATTCACGAACAAGTTTCTGCAAGTCTTTAATATGCTAACATTAAATTCCTCAAGCAAAAAAAAAAAAAAAAAAACAAAACCAAAATCACACAACCAAAAGGGAAGGGAGAGGAAAGGGGTACTGTGTATTGACAGCAATGTACATTTGTCCACAACTTACACAGCCAAAAACCCTTCTGCTGCTTCCTGCTCCTCCATAAAGCAGTTCCTTGTCTAATCTTCCCCTCTAAATAGCTCCTGATTTATTTGTAATAATTTAGATCCGCTTTCTGGGTCTACTAAATAGTTACCCAATTTACTGCAATATGCTTAGTTTGCCTCTGCTTGACACTGCTGTCCCTTGGCCTTCTCTTTCTCTCCATTTATGCTCCATCTTCCAAAATCCTGTGTCACTTCTTTGAAAATCTGGTATGTTATGTGTTCATGCATGACTAGCTTATGGACACAACTGAATGATAAGCCAGCTTTACTTGCACTAATTCTGCCCTCATTCATCAAGACATTTTTTGCTTAGACAGGAAAATGTAATTTGGCTCACAAGTTGTCACATCACCACATAATTAGAAGGGTATTAGAAGTCACTGTTGTCTCTATACAACGCAGACTTCTGGCAAAAATGAAATGTGTGCCCTTTGAAAGAAATGTTCCATTATTAACTGTTAATTAACAGAGCAAGCTGTTAATGCAGTAAGATTTTCTGAATGGCTCTTATGCTGATATGCAATTTCATGTTTCTTTGACAGTGATTTGGCAAAAGCAAACGTCTTCACCATATACATTTTTCTGCTTAAATGCACAATGTTTATTGTTAGTTAAATGCATTGCAGGTGAGAAGTTAAATGGTGGTTGCTTGTTTCTTCAAATAAAAGCTAAGAAAATAATGAAATCTTTGCTAAACAAAAGTCTCACGGCATTTCTTTGAACTTATTGCTATAGCATTGCAGCACATTAGTTCTGACACTTAAGTATGTCCTGGAATCATATTTTGGGAAGGACAGAGAGGGGGAAAAGATAAGCAAAATAGGAGAAGGGATCACATGTGATGGAAACCTCCCATCAGGACAGCAACAGCTTCAACCTTGTCTGTGACTGTCTATGGAGATGGTAACCCTGACAGTCATGAACATCTTTTTATGTCATCTCCCCCACCTCACCGCCACAGAAAGAAACCAAGCAACATTATCAATGGAAACTCTACAGTGCCTGTGGCTTGAAATGGAAAAAGAGACGAGGGAGATTCCACTACTGTGAGCGAATACACGAAGAAACAAAAGCCCTTGCTGGGAACAAGGAGTGAGGGATACAAAGAGCTATTACTGAACATAATCCATTTATCTGTAGTCTCAGCAGACAGTATGACACATCCTCCCTCCCTCCTGTATCTGAGTGTACCCTCAGTAGCAGCTGAGGCCTGGGCTTTTCCTTCCAGCTTATCTTTACCTTGGATCACTGTGTAACTCTTTCTGAAGGCATCTTCAAATGCCCATTTTTTCCCAGCTGTTAATATTAGCATTACACCAAGTAGCTTTACTCAGGATTAAGGACAAAATTAGAAGTAGGTTACATTAAATTGTGTGTTTTAATAGTTTTGACTGTGGAAAGTTCTTGAAGATCTAGCCTAAATAATTTGGAGTTGAGGTAAAAATTTTTCTAAGCATGAATGCATGTAAAATATCTAAGTTTCCACTGCTGTGTTTTGAAAGGCTAAAATTAATAAAGGTTATTTTGAAACAGTTAATATTCCAGCACATCATTCAAGCTGCACCATGTTTTAGTAAATGTCTTCATAACTGACATATATTTAAAGGCTGTATTGCAGGTGTAAAATGTGGATAAAGTGGCAAGCCTGACTTAGAACTTTGTAATTTGAAAGTGGTTATATATCATTAAATTAGGATTACAGTTGAAAGTAACTGGACAGGAAATCAAATTAATCAAGAGAGATTAGGGAAAGTGGTTGACAACTGAAGTGAAAGTCATTGAAAGAAAACTGCTGAACAGAATGTGTTTAGAGGCACAGGGAAGGAGCTATGGCAAAAAGCAATGGCAAGCAGCTAAGGTGAACCTGGACCTACCAAAGAGACATCTCAAACTCCTGTGCCATAAGCACCAATTAGGAGAGAAGTAAATGATTCTACTACACTGTAGTAGACTGGTGTGAACACGCCTCCTCTCTGTAGTCTGAGAAGTGGCAAGATGGTAAAGCATTGAGGGAGTTTCTAACAACAACAACAAAAGCTAGGAGCTCTTTCATTGGGAATGGTTTTGAAAGCAGCTTAAGGTCTCAAAGGTAAGAGAGACAGATGAGATGTAATAAGGGATTTACCTAGGTTTTTAAAAAAATTTTGTTTTAAACTCTGGAAATCATTACTTCAAAGGTTAAAAAAGAGAGAAGAAGCAGTCCTGCCAACCACTTTTTCACAGAACTAGTATTTTGTTGCTTGAGCTCCCTCAAGTGACTCAGTACAGGGACAGACAAGTGCCATGGCCAGAATGCAAAAGCAACAGACCCCCTCACTCTTTCGTTATAGTTAGATAACTGACTTAAAATTAAGACCAAAACACTTCAGGTTCTAGCAAATGCTAGTGGTGGAAAGCCTGATCCCAGAATCTCTTCCAGCCTTTGTGGACAATTGAACTTGGGCATATGAGCCAAGAAATTGCAACATTTACATTGGAGAATGTTCTTATTAAGAAACTGCAGCAAGTCTGAATAAAATTGGAAGTTTGAGGCATAAAAAAAATTTGAGAGAAGTTGTCGAATCATTTTAGGTATATTCCATACAAGGGAATACATGGAATTTTGAAAATAAAGTAGTCTTTTACAAAAGTAGAATTTGTCCAAAGAAAGATGTGATGCAAAAAATATACATTTTCTAAGTTCAAACATAAAAGTCTTACCTAAAGAGATCATCAGCAAGTGATTCTTCTCTTGCATGTCGGTTCTGTTCCTACAAAAAGAAGTTTATTCAGTCCTTGATGCTAAGGATGAAGCTAATGAACAATATAGTCCTGCACTAACACAGTTTTTCCTGAAGAAATAACTTCTCCAAGTACTTCATTCAGTGCATATTCACATCAGGCAACAGACTTCACTACTCAAGTTTGGCTATTGCTACCGATGAATCGAATGGACTAGTTTGTGCAAGATACCCATTTTGGTGAGAAATATGCTTTTTGATTTTTTAAGCATCATTACAGAATAGAGAAACTTTTATCTGATTATTAGGACATAAAGGGAATTTTAATTGATGTTATCTATACCCAGGGATTTTTAAAAAAGGAGATAATCAAAAAGTGTTGATATGAGATCTCAGTCTGTGGTAACAGAATATGACTGAGCAGCAAGTATTTTTAAAGAAACTACTGGAAAAAGACTACTAGAGAACTACTATGATAAAATGCAATATTTTTTAAAACTTCTATATACAAAGATGATTTTTTTACAACAGAAAAATACTACATTTATTCTTACTATATCTCTACAGTATACTCCAACACAATTTTACTCCAGTATGTTCTGTTCTATTCATGAGTAGAATATCAGCTGCCCTATATATCAATTCCAACACAGCTAACTGTATAGAATGTCTTCCTAGCTCCCTGCCATATTTTCAGAAATTACAAGTTTCCATAACGCTTTTTTTTGCATATTAAAAAAAGACTCATTCTCAATAGGTTATTGATTTTACATTAAATCAGTATTTCTGATTGAATGTTGTATGTAAAAAGAATTTTAATAATCAGAAAAAGATAAGCCTTACCACTGACCTTTGATTTTCAGTGACTTTTCTAGTGTGTGTGTTCCTATGAGCATGTGTGTTCAGCTGACTGGCTGAAGTTTTATTTCAAATAAAATTCTGAATTACTTCACGAATGACCACGAGTTGGCGTGGCCAGCACAAGTTAAGCTTTCGTTTGATCACCTTTAAGAAATAATTCCTTACCTCTATTTCTTGCCTTAGCCAGTCTTCTAGCTCTGAATTCTTTTTAGCACGGTGAGCAATCAAGTCTGATCCTCCAATAACGTATGGAAGCTGTCCTGCCCCTGGATAAGCCACCTGTCGGACAGCAGGTTGTCACTGTTACAATACAAGGCAAGCACACTGCAAGTAAAAGGTCTGTTTCACCAAATTCAGGAAGTCTATTCAGCTACCCCAGACAAAAGTCAGTCAGTCTTCCTTTGAATAACATTTAATCAGAGATCATATTTAAAAGACTGGAGTAAAAAAAAGCATTTACAGAAAGCTATTAGCTCCCTCCATTTTACCAAAAGGAACAACAACAAAAAAGCAGCTCACAAGTTACACATGCTAAATAAATCTGACACTAAGTGGAATTTGAAAACATGATAAAATAGAATATATCAGTAAAAATAACTTTATAATCAGAATGCTTCAGGATCTACTACAAAATGGTGGAAAATACTTGCAGAGATTTAAAGTGTTAAGTAAAAATGACAGCATACTCCCAGAAAGGTGGAACTTGCATTATGTGGCTTGCACTCTCTACACAGTATTTTACTGAAATGTATTCCTAGTAATCTCATACCATACATACATCTTTTTAAAATTTTTAATATTACCTGAAACAACTTAAAGAGTAGAAGTATCTAAACAATCTAGCACAAGGTAAGCTTTTGTCAGCCTGGTATTTCTTCTGTCAATTAGCAAAACATTTGATAACAGTATAATATGGTATTTAAACTGTTTCCTTCTGTAGTTACTATCAAAAAAAACCCAGACAATTCTCATAATATATTTCTACAATCTTAAAGCAGTACTTTAGTAGTTTTAAATAGTGCCATCTTGTGACCATTTCAATTACACACTAACCTTTTTGAACGTTTTGAAATTTTTCTTTCCCCCATAGCTGGTACTTCCAACAAGCTGAGTGTTCTGCCTGGAATGGCTGACAACCAACGATCTAAACTCAGTCAGCAGAAGTCTGCTAGGAAGGTTCCTGGAGTCATCTTGCAGTTCAGTGTGCTTCTTATGTGGGAAGAAAAAGGAAGGAGTGCTTCAGGTGTATGAGCAGACATACAGCATATCCAAGAGTACAAATTTTAGAGAAAAAAATTTTCATAAGCAGAGCTGAGGCAAACGTTGAGATTACAAAAGGGTGAGGGGAAGCAGCAGCAGTGCCAGAAGCCAGCAAGGTAGATGTACTTTGCAGCTTCCTTATATACTACCAAGATAGCTGGGAGCTCAGTGAATTTATTCCTCTCATATTTACATCTTTTGGAAAGACACTATCATTAACAGCTGCAGTATTAATAATGAAGTCAGTGTACCTCATTTCACTAAGATTTTACTTAAAGTTTCAAGTAAGATTTTTTTTTTTTCATTTTAGCTAATATCCAAGAATTACTTCTCTCCTCCTCTCTACCTTGTCTCTTACCCAGACTAATTTAATCCAGTATACTTCCTCTACTGGAGACTCCAGCTAGCTGCACGGAAGACAAGGCTGAATGTCTTCAGCTTGATTCTAGCTTGTGGATTTATCATTTAGGCCAACATTAAGGATTTTTAACTAACTGGATCTGACCAATGAAGCAACTTGCTCTTGTACATGGCAATTCTCGTGTGCCAGCCAGTTTGCATGCACACTTTGCTGCTTGGGGCTAGACCCAGGTTAATTAAAAAGGAAGTCTGGGTGCAGGACAAGTTCATAAGCAACTTTAAACTACCGTCAGGGACAACATCAGCCCAGGTTCAGTGCAGTTGTTTCATAGCCAAGTATAAACTAAAGTCCCTTAATCTGAGCTGACTTCAGTGTACCTGCACAGCACTCCTCCTGGACTGTTTCCTGTACTATGTGAAAAGGTTTTAACCTGCCCCTTGTTGACTGGATACATTCTCCTTTGTCTCTTCAGGATCTGCCCATTCCAGTTCCATTTAGCCTACTCTCCTTTGCCTCTGCCTCACTGCCACTCCCAGCAATTCTCTCCTCCCTGCATTCAGCTCACCTAAAACAAAGTTAGCAAGCTATTTACTGTTAGCACTGTATGTTACATCTACTTTCTCAGTGCTCCACCTCTTCTATTCTCATTGTGATCTCCTTAGAGCAGACAGGGAGATTATGTCCTTGCTTAGTCTTTAAGTAGTAACCCAGCAAAAACATCAGCACAAGTATTAATTGTGTTGACAGGCTAATGCAATTCCATGAGGTTTCTGTAGTTTTAGTCTTCTTAGATATCCATCCAAATGCTACTGCAAAAGCATGCAGATGAACTACAGCTCGCTCACTCTGTCTTCTCACAGTAAGTTGGACTGTACTATTGAAATTTATATGGGATTATTTTAAGAAGTACAACCTTCAGAACGTCCTTTACTCTGAAATAGCATCCACAGATAAAATGGTCTTAAAAGCAAAACTTTGATGCATTTTTCTTAATGCTTCTCAAAGTTTGCTATTCAAACTTAAAATTACATGTTTTCTTACCAAGACTGGTGACTCTTGCTTGATCTCACTTTTCATTTCTGAAGTTAGAACTGATCCAAGTTCCTCTTCTTTCTATTTGATTAAAAATCAATATTTAAAAATATTTGACAGGAAAGAAACTGCACTATAATTTAAATTTTTATGATTTTATGTACACTAACAATTGGTGAGTTTTTTACCTTTTAATTTTTTTCCTCACATTTGTTGTGTTTTTTCTTCTACCTGTAGCAAGTTTTGTCCACATATGCAATCTTCATAGTCCTGCCACTTTCTAGAAACTAAACACCTCTGAATATAAGAAGTAGCACTTTCCTAAGCTAGTAATAAAACACACACACGTACACTTAACATACTAAATTGAAAGTATTCTGCAGATTGCTTTCCTCCTATAGCTTAAAACCAGATTTGCCTTTTATAAAAATTTTCAGCTGTTAAAAAAAAAAAAAACTGAAAAATCTGATCAGCCTTATGCACCCTGTAGATTTTTGAGCCAATTACTCAAATTCTCTTCCTTGCCAGATAGACTAGGTGCATCTGTACTTCAAGCAAATAGGTAACATGACTATGTCAGTGGACGTTTATCATAAAATCTCCTTCCTGTTCTTCTGGAAATACAACTTATCTTAATAAAATAGGTCACTATTAAACTATTAGAAGACTTCTTGTCGGCAAAAATTGTTAAGTGTGCATCTGATAAAATAATATTTTAGTTATACACAAGAATTTGTTTTGCTTCATAATCCTAACAGTAGGTTAAACTAAAAAAATTTCCCAGGCCATCACAAAATTCAAGACTGTTCCAAGCAGCCATTTTAGTCTCTCAGTACAGTCAGTCCTGATAAAAATACCTCCTCTCGGATAATATAGAGAGCGAAAAAGGATTCCCTACAACTGTAAGACTTGTCTTTTTAAATTTGCTTGTTAATAACACAAAAAAAAAAAACCCAAACCAACATTACAAGTAAATTACAAATTTACAACTTGACAGAAGCAGGCTCTAGTAAAATATCAAAAGCAGAAAACCAGTTAAATTGGTCTGAGCCAAAGATTTGAAGTATATTACAAATTCCAGTTTCTCAATCTTTACATTGAATTTTATTATTACAGCATTGAAATACTTCCTACACTGTATAAGAACTACAGTTTTAATATATATAATTAAAATAAACAAAAATTAAACTACTCCTTCTTTCTTACTCCCTTCTTAATTGCTAATAGCCTACTTTCCTAGAGCTCTCAACATTGTTTTCCTCTACAAAAAACATTCTTTTTTTTTAAGCCAACAATATGCAACATAAGTTTTTTTTGGACTACAGATATATTCTGCTGTTCTACCTACTTCAAGTAAAAAGAGAGGAAAAATTTTATGAATACAGTTGCTTTCAATTCACATAGAAACAATGTCCTGAAGAATAAAAAACCATTTAGATTTAACACTTCAATGTTTCACAGCTAAGAGATACATCATGTCAATCTTTAGTTCAGAATGATTTCAGGTTTTATAAAAAAAAAAAAAAAAAACCTTTACAAAGCCACTTTCTGTAAGCAGGCAGCCTCACCCTTAAAGGAGGTACCTGCATCTCTAACACAGCTGTAAATGGCAAGATTACACACATGCGAAGAATACAGCTTACCGATAGTTTATTCTCCTCTCTCTGCTTTACATTTACTTCCTGAGTCCTGCTTCCTTTGGCTTCCAAACGTCTTTTTTTGTGCGTATTTCCTTGAGCCTGTTGGCCATCATCTGCCATTTGATCATCCCAGTCTAAGTCTCCTCTTCCAAACACAATCTCTAGTGTTTCCCTATCTTCAGACAAATCATCTAACTCCTTCCTCTTCCCTGGTGCATGGTTTTCACTAGAAGTAGTTTTAGTGCTTGTTCTATCACTTGCTAGTTTGCCACTTTCGCCCATAAGCCTTCTACCTCTGTCTTCTAATGCAAAATTCAGGTTTGGGTTCAGGACGTCATTTTCCTTTTGATGCTGTTCTGGTTCACTGTTACACACTGATGAAGCTCTGGGTTCAATCCTCTTGGAAGCAGGTGACAATCGTTCCTCCAGTTTTGCTAGTTTGGGTACAGACATTTCTTTTCCCTTAGGCAGAAAGTAATTACAAAAGAAGGGAATTACAAAATCACTTCTGAGTACGACTGGCTGCCACCCACAATTTAACAGTTTCCTGGGGCTGCAGCAACTGCCTTGACCAAAACGTGAACGTAAGCAGCCTTGAAGCAAAGCTTGCTGTTCTAGGGAGCTGATCTGAAAATTATCGTTTTAACTGTGTTTTGACTCAAACGTACATCCCTTGAGTTAAAATTGTTTTGCAGGAACAGCACCAACATAACAATAAAGGAAAGGAAGTTATGTCAAGAACATTCCAACATACCTTTTTCTAGCTACCTGGAAGTAGTTTGTGATTGAGTTAGACTGGTGACGTGAAGCACACTCACTAGGTTTACCAGCCTCTGAAATTTTCGATGGGGAGACAGGATGAGCTTTTTGACTAAACCCAGAAGTTCTGTTCAGTCTAGATATTGATGCTCCTGCGTTTATGCTGCCACTTGTGCTAAGGTTTTTCTTTACAGCAGTTGTCTCCTGGAGAGCCATTTTCCCTTGTCCATCCATCTGGGGAGTATTCTCTATTTCCATACTACATTAGAGGGAAAAAATATTAAGTGAACACACAAGAAGTTACCAAAGAGATACACTGTAGAATACCACTGCTTATAAAAGCTGTACCTGTAATCTGAACATACTTTTAAACAACCTAGGTGTGCTAGAAACAAATTGTAAAAACTGCTGTGATAATATATTTGTGTAACTGTGAAATGGCTTTAAAATTTGCAGTAGTTTTCTGCTTTTGAGTGGTAAGTAGGAAAATATAGGACACAGGACCTATGTGACTCAAATATTAATAGAGATACTGCATCTGATTTTACTGTCGTAACTACCTCACCACAGACAAGGAATTTAAGAAGTGCCATTTCTAACACTGTAAATCTTTGCCCACAGCAATGATGTGGTTCCTGTGCCACAAAAGATTGCTTTATTTGCAATATCAGCTTAGAAACTATGTCCATCAATACCTTACCATGTCTGCTCTTCTATTTCTGTATCAGGAACATATGCTGTGGTGTTATGAGCAGCAGTTGGCATTATGGTTTCATCCACAGCCAAACTCTGAGAAATGGCTCTCCCCACAGCAGCTGATGCAGGAGTACTCACAGTCCCAGCTGCAACAGCAGCACAAGAGAAGTAGTAAACTTTTAATATCAAACCTGAGGTTTTTTTGCATGTGTTATCATACATTGGTAACTGATCAGGTGAGATTTTTGTAAAATGGTCTTAAGGCAATTTGAATCAATAAAGCTGCTTAATATTTGGATTAAAAAAAAAAAAACAAACAAAACTGAAAGAAACAGTTCTACAGGATGATATTCAGGGTTTCAGTCTTAAATGTTCCACTGAATTAAGTCATGGAATTTTGCTTCAATAAAAAGCTTAATGGGAAGTCATGTATCAATATGGACATAATGTAATTAATAAATCATGCAATATATATTTCCTGCCAAACAGTCAGTGTGCAAAATTTCTTACATTTACTGCTTTATTATGGTCTCTAAAACCTGATTACTGTATTTGGGATTATTTCTACTAATACAGAACAAGTATTTCCTATCAAAAAAAAAACCCTAGAGTAGATATATTCTACAGCAAATTATCATAATTCCCATCATCACAGCATTGCCTTAAAATGTCATTTACTGCTCTCTTTAGTTACTCACAATATTTCTCCATAAAACAGAAAAAAAGAGCATATACAACATCTTATTATATTGCCCTTTCACATGTCTTTGTTGTCATACACTTATGTCTTCTCCAAGTCAAAGGATGCTGACATTTATTATTTAATATATTGTGCTTCTAGAAACATTTTTTAAAATTACTCATCATCTTTCACCTCTTCACATTCTTCCTGTATCTCATGCTGATTGACTATGGCAGCACTATCCTTTCAGATAATCTATTTTTAAGACTTTAATTTTTAAAGGACCTTTCCTTTAAAGATCAGTGTACTATGTGTCCACTATTCATGCTGATTTTAGATCTGCAACTTCTTTATTTACATGTGAGTATCATATCCTTTTCATTGCAGTTTACTGCAAGACCTTCAAAAACCAATCACCTCATCAGACTTGTATACGTTTTTCATACAGTTTCATTCTATTGTAGTGGTCTTGCAAAGCAAAAGAACTTGAACTTTAGCACTTGATGTCCCTATCCAAAAAGAAATCGTCTCTCTTCAATGCTTTTAACCTATTACTACTCTTCTTCAAATTACCTTTGTTACTAGGCTGCTTTTGAGGATTGCAGTACTTTTCCGTAGACATGAAGATAACTGCCAATCCAATTTCTGCCTCAGGAATAGCCCTGAGATGCTTGCTGTTAATATACAAAGAAAAGAACGACATTAAAGAAAACTTTCTCAGTACAGATGCAAAAGGGCACAGATATGATAAAATACAGTGTTTCATTCCTTCTTTCAAAACACATCACTCTACACTACAATTTTTCTCAATACATTCAGTCAGCATAATTATCCCTCATTATACGCATGTCCTATACACATGAACTTCCACATTTCCTGCTGCTGTAGCAACTGTCTAGTCCCTGTAATCTGGCCAATGCATCTCTCCCTGCTTCTGTACTAGAGACATGAGAAAAGCTTGAATACAGTTTTCTCTATTTAGCAGGAAAATTCAGGGAAACTAGGTTGATGAATTAGGTTAAGGATTGGGATTTTATTTTCTTTCACTGTTTTAATAAAATGGCTTTATGAAAATCCTAACATCTGTAACACACGCAGCTGCCCTCTCAAACAAAATCTAACACTAAAAAAATCCCTAAAGTTCAAGAAGCAGAAGCTGCTCTTCAGAAACACTGTATGCAAATAATTAGACAGCAATGAACCACATGACTTCAAGGTGCCATCTCAACTATTTTCCATTAAATATATATGTATATTTATTTATAAATCATAGATTATCCATTTCACATTCTTAGAATATATTAATTTTTAACTTCTTTTAAACAGTAGAAGAAAACCACTTGCTGTCTGTAATTTCAAAGCAGCTTCATTACAGTTGCTTGTTGTAGAATTGGAAAAAAAAAAATCCCACCAACTTCTCATAGAATGGACAGGTCCTTTCTCTCACACCTTAAGAAATTTTAGTTACTATGGTAGATACTTAAAGCAATGAAAAAAATGCCATCTTAATAAGCATCCTACTGCTTAAATATGTGCAAACACCACGACTGAATTTCTGCAGAAATTCTGAAATTTCCCTAGCATGGTACAAGAGAACAATGCTGCACCTTTGCAAGACAGTCAGAATGGAATCAGTCCAGTTCATCATGGAGTCAGACCCTGAAATCTGAGAGTTTGTCAAGCCCACATCAACAACACAAACTTGAGGAGAAACTAGTAGAGATGTTTCTTTTCTTCCTTCCGTCACCAGCTTTGCTTCCCCTCCTCCAAGCATAACTGCTGGACCCAGTTTCTTGTGCTAAAAAAGAGAACACAAATTAAAGAAAAACCAAAAATCTTAAAATACAGTCAGTTTAGAAGTGTCAGCATGATGAACTATCAGTGTAATGCTTTCAACTGATGCACTGATGCATATCTGATGAGTTCTATTTCTCCCCCTGTATTTCACCTTGCTTAGGCCATTACGTTGTAAAAATATAAACACACAGAAGCCCTTCTTTCCTGAT
>NW_008603608.1:0-7938 GCF_000691845.1 Merops nubicus | reverse complement strand
GAGTGTGAATTCACAGAGAACAGAATCTGGGCTTAGCTACCCCTGCACTATTTTCACAGTGTGAAGCCCGATTACCTGCTTGGCAGTTAGAAATACAAAAGTTTTTCCACTGAATATTTTTTTCCTTTCATGATGCTCAGATAGATCCAGGTTTTCAGTGCCAATGGAAGGCTCATCAACTGGAGGATAAAAGCTGCAAGAACAGAAAACTAAAGTTAAAAATTCAGGTTTACCTATCAGTATTGGCTTATAACTTATAGTCCTTTCTACTTTACAGTAAAGCTCTGAAGTTAAAATACTGCCTTTCTCTGTTAAAACTATTTACATAAATAATTTTTCAAGAGATTATTCAGAAGAAATAGAGCCTCTAGCTTTCAACATCTAAGCTCAGATCAAGAGCTTCTGCTTTAGTAACTAAGAGGACAACACTTTTAGGAATGTATTCAACCTATCCACGTCAAGCATCTGCTGTGTATACATATCCACATTCTCCACCACCAATACTGACAAATGAGACTGCAATCTCTTTCTGCACTTACTTTAATAGTAAAACTCCACACAAAATTAGTCATCTTGCTTCCCTTACCCTGCATGTGGGGACAGCCACCACTCCTCTTCTATTGGAAGAAGAAACTGTGTACCATCACTCTAGATGACAGCCTACTAATACAACAGAAAATAAACCCACTTTCCTTGCTGGCGCGACAGAGAACTGAATGGATTCACCCTGAACATTCTCACCTGTTGCATGCCCACACCATACAAAGCCTCTAGAGTTAAATGCAATAACCTCACTGATAGTTTCAGGGTAGGATTTACAGGATCTTTGAGTCACATGTACACTACTACAGCAGCTCTCACAGAGCAAGGTGAATGCCTATGTTAAAATGAAGAGAAATGATCAGTGAATTTAAACCACACCATCCTATGCCTATACCCAAACAGCAGCTCATGTACATACTCTGGCTGACCACAGAACTGCTTATCTTTATACTGACTGCTGACTATACATCCTTCTCACACTACTATACAGGAAAAAAAGATGCTGAAAGACAGTCACAAAATCTGGTTTAACAGCACAATAAATTACATACATATACATGGATGTGTTTTTTTTTTCCTCCTAATTTTTACAAGATTAACAGATTCTAAGAAACATACTCCATAAAATGCTGAAATATTTAATTTTCTGAAAAAAAAACCAAAACATCTGCAAACACAGACATTACTCAGACACCGAATATGCATATATTTACAGCTGAACACAAAAACAGAATGTAAGTTTTCTACTGCATCTAATATGTAACTGTTATGATAGGCTAAAATGTACTCTATAACTACAAGTTCAGTTTAATTTAAAATTTAATCTTTTTTTTTTTTTGTTCTTCACAATCAATTCCTGAAGCTTTATGTCACCATAAAAAGCCCCAAGTAAGAAGCACCACATTCACATGGACACTGCAGGTTTGCAATTCTGTGAAATCTTGATATAAATAAATAGTGGGTTGGGTTGGTGGTTTTTTTTAAGTTTATATTTCCCTAGTAATCAAGATTTAATTAACAGTGTCACCCTGCATTACCACATCAATACACCTTTCTTATTTCATCCACAAACTAGTATTACCCCAGGCTGTTTAATGTTTTGTGGATGTACCAGCTCAGGTCAGGTCTAAGTACAATGCACAATCCAGAGGTTCCCTGTGAAAGTTAAGTTTTTTTGGAAGTTGAATGCAAACAGCTGCTAAGTAAGTTTTCAGTATTTTCTGACAAGCTACATCTTAAAAATATCACCTATTTAAAATATTGTAACCATTTTAAACGCAGGTCTGCATATTACACAAGCTGCCTCATTTATCTTGATGCAGAACTCTCTGAGAGCTAGAGAATGGATACACTGCTAGCATCACTGACAGTCAGCTCAATTCCTGAGAATAGGCAGCAAAATATTCATGAAAGGGAAACTTACCTACCTGGTTCTATTCCAGGGAGCACTTAACTGCTCATTTATACTCTTATATTAAAGGAAGGGACAGCACACACCATGGTTTCAAGAGCACAGGCCACCTTTTGCTTGTTACTGTAACAGACAGTAACCGCAGCCGACAGCCAGGTAACATTAGAGCAAGCAAATTTCAGTTGGCACAAACAGTTGCTAGCTTCTGATGGCTTGTACTACCTGTACTAAAATAAAGAATCTGCCAGAAAATCTTATTTTTGTGTCCAGCATTTCAGAGAGGACCCTAAATAGTTTAGTTTTTTCATGTCCTTATAATACAATGTAGAAGGCAAAGTCACAATTCAAGAATATTCCCCCTTTCTTCTGAAACTGAAGACCAAATGAGCTTTAAATTCACAGATGACTGATCTGATGCATTACATAAACCCTGGCAAATATAACTCCACACCTAGGAACAACAGACTATTTGCTACCAATTGCTCCAGATTGGCACTTGCACTGTTCTAACAAGATACTGCCACATTCTGTGGAATACCTTATAGCACATGACAAGTGCAGCTTATTGTGAACCCTCTGGAGCTCTCTCCATTACCATGTGTGCACCACTGAGGTTTGTTTAGTTGCCTTTCCCCCCACAAGACTCACTAAAGAAAATAAATTGTTACATCATAACACATATGTATGTAACAACACTGACTTCTACTCTTCATCACTTCCCCACCCCAGTCCCAATGTCTGCTGTCCAGCATCCACCTGGTAAAAACAAAATATCCACAAAAATCATGTCCTGAATGCATTTAAAGCAATTTCACAATTTTTTTTCTCCCTATTAACTGACATTAAAAATTCAACATGTTGTTGCCAAGTACTTTTACTGTAAAATTAAATACAATTTCCATTTATTTTGTATCTTCCAAAGCATGCAAAGAATAGAATCAATTAAGTACCCACAAGTACCCATGCAGTTTACCTTTTTAAAATACACAATGGAAGAAATATCTCACCTGCATGAGTCGTGTGTTCATACATAAAAAATAAACACCCAAAACATAACTGTCTCCCTTTTCAAGGTAAAAATAGTAGTAATACAGGCTCAGATGAAATTCTGGAATACTGTAACAGGCTTATTTTACACTCTTCTACATGGAGAAAACCAAAAGGGCAGTTCTGCAGTACTTATTTCTTCCAAAGTAAGAATTCCCTTTTCAAGTTAATTTAACTATGAAAACAATGAGTATTCTCATATAGTGAAGGTCAATGCACATTAGTCTCAGTTCTTATCTCTTAACAGATAATTAAAAACCTCAGCTACTTCAGGAATTCAATGGTCAGGGTGACTCTGTTCTGGCCAAAGGTTACAGTAAACTCAGGAATTGACTGCATACTGGGAAAATATGACTACAAACCAAAATAAGCTTGATGTATTTTCTTTAAAACAAATACAATTATATTTTTATAAATGTATCAACTCCCGAAAGAGTTTAAATGTTGCTTCGAACAGATTAAAAAGTTCCTATTTAGAGCTAGTAACATCTCTAAGTCAATTCCAAGAGCTCATTTTATAACTCCAGACACGAGAACAAGAAAACTGCCTGAACATTCAAATGTGTGTCATATTAAGCATTCTTCTACAAATATGGTCAGAGAAATGTGTAGTTATTTGATAACTTAACTCCCATAATTCTGTGACACTGAAGACATGATGCTTACCTTTCATGAGCTGGCAACCGCTGCCTGGACTGGATAGCTTTGATTAATTCAGCAAAAAATTCTGGCTTTATAATTGGTCTACCACAAATCAAAGCACATATGGTCTGCAAAAACAGAAATTATGTATTTACTGGATGGAAAAAGTTCAGCTAGAATATGGTTCAACTGACATCAGCTTTTTAAGGCCTTAGATGTGGAAAATCTCACAGACAAACAGAAAAATACTGAATTTTGCTACTGGAAACCAGGATAGCTTTGCTTCTAAGAGCCTAGCTTTTAATTGCCATCCTCACCAGAGTTACGAAAACATAAAAGGCAATTGATGAAAATCAGTGTCTTCAAACTGGCTTTTTACATTTTCTTTTCCTCCAATCTCCCATCAACTGATATCTCTTCCTAAGTCTGGAAAAGGAGGAGTTGACTTCATAGCAGTTGTGGGGAAACGACAAAGCAATGCCATCAGTATGCAAACATACCTTAACAGTAACTTTTACTGATACCATTACAAGATGAGTGCACTCTCCCGTCCATTCATTTACTACAAGACCTCCAAGCTGCTGGATGGCTTGATGTAACGCAGTTTTCTGAGAAACATCCAAACATGAGGAGCAGACAACCAAAGGTTCGTATTCTACTCTGAAAAGACAAGTAAAAGATTTGTTTTAATTATTTCAGCCAATCATTATGGAGAACAGAGCTGACTCAATTACCATGTTTGTGATTTGGGGAAATCTGGGGGTGGGGACTAACCAAAGTCAAACCCATAACTCTTACCTATATCAAAGACTGTGCTTTAATTTTTTCAAAAGAAGGTAAATACTGATTTTTATTCTGAAAAATTAACAAGACTTTCATCTGATGTCTGAAATATTTCTAAAGACCTTTCAGTCTTTCACAGACAGCACATGTAATTAGTGCTTCAATAATATTGCAAGGTCAAGGAATATCAGAAGAAATTGAGTGTGTGCTTCCAAAGGCAAAAGTATGCTCAAAAGAACAGTCCATGAACAGATTAGTATTTAAAAAAACGTGTCACAGAATGCAAGTAACTTTTTTTCCTGACACTGCCATTACCCTTGACTTTAAGCCTATTTATATTTGTAGATCTTCCATATGGAATTACAGCATATCAAATTCCATTATTTGATTTGGTTTAGTCTACAATGCAAAAAGAAATTGTAATAATTTTTCTGCTGCAGCAGTCACAATGTATCTGGTCTCACAACCTGAATCCCATACCACAATTCAGGTATGCTAGCAAAACAAACTTATTACAATAACTAGGTAAGAATGCTGGGTTTTTTCTATCAAATAGCAGTGAGAAAACAGAGTCAAATTTTAAGGAACAAAGCCAACTTCTGTTTGCTTTCTTGTTGATTTTATTTGTCATTAGAGTTTGTTTTAATTACCTGTCACTTATTTCAAAGAGTGCTTCACATATTCAAACTGATTACTACACTAAATCTGAAAAGTTAGCAAATTGGATTCACTAAAGGAGAAGGAAGGCATAACATCACAGAAAGAAGGATTCAATGGCTAGAGCTGCACAAAGCACCCTCCAGCTATCTCAGTTCCATTCCTGTTACATCATCAACAGCTAACAAGAGCTCAGCCAAGCTCTCTCCCTACCCATAACTTTCCTCCCTTCTTTAGAATCATCTGTGTTTTAGGACTTTGTTCTTCTCCTAAGGGAGTATGAAAAGACTCGCTGTACCTGATACAACATCATCTTAAACACTAATGCTTTACTAAGAACAATTTTAGTCTCTTAGTGTCAAAATAAAATATTATAAAAATATTTAATGGAAAACTATTGCAGAAGCAGGTATGGGACACAGGCAAAACATTGCTCATCTCCTCTGCTTTCTAAAATCTCATCATTGCTGTATCACTTGCCAACTTATGGGATGTGGAAAAATACTCTCTTCAAAACCCGCAATTTTCTACTTGGTATTTCATAACCAAAGCACTTACCTAAACTTGCTCTCAAAGACTCCAAAGTTGATTCTGTCACCAGACTGCAAAGACACTGAAGTACCGTTGAGTTTTGACCCATTAACAAAGGTACCATACTTTGATGTATCTTTTACTGTTAGCACAGGGACTGAGAGAGAATGGCTCTGAAAATAAACACATATAGGCCACTATAGTTTATCGAAATAAGACAGTTTTATCAGAAACAAGTTACTACCATTGATCAAAGATCAAAGGAGAAGATAAACAAGGAAAAGCCCACAAATAGCATCCTAAATAAAGACTTTGGACAGTGAGGTTGGCAGCCTGCTTTTATGAATTTTTTTACGCAGTTATACAATATTTGCAGTATCAAAGGAACAAATAAATTGTATGCATTTCACCCCAAATTCTATATAGGATTATATATATTAAATTCCTACTGACTGGCTTTAACACATCCATAAACATAGTAATACACAAGTGATAGTAATGCTGATTCTCCTTGGGACATTTTTGTTTTCAGTCCCTTAAGCAAAGGCAGAAGTAATGATGTGAAATGAAACACCGACTAAGCCTGCAGCAAGACAACCAAAGCGCTTTCCAGAATCAAGACCTAGAATTCATGTAATGAAATTAAATTTCAGAATTTTCCTGCTTTGATTACTTTAATACAAATTACTAGTGAATTTTCATTCTGTGATGAAAGGGACCAGAAGAATTATACTACTAAATTCCTCAACACAGTCAAGCAACTGCGAGGAAGACAAGAAAATATCTAAGATTAAGAAAAGACAGGCGATCAACAGTTCTACTCCAAGCATAGAACAGCAGTGAGGACACACGTGGTCACGGCAGACAGTTACCCACACAGTATATTGATAACACAGTAAAATGCTGGCTACTTACAGGGGTTGTTCCAGGATGATTTACTGTCAGAACCGCATGACTTCGACTGATGGACTGATCATCCTGAATCAGAATTGCACAGTTTTTGCGTCCAACAACATATTCCGTGTCACTTAAAAGCCGATACGGCTCTCCTGAAAAGAAACAAGAGAAAAACACCAATTTACAAAAAACTCCAAAACACCCAAAGCACTTAGGAAATATTTAGAAGCTTGTAGTATATCTGAAACTCACGTTGTCATGCATCATTTATTAGACTGACTAGAATTATGCATTTATAGACAAAGTCTCTTCCGCTCTCCCTTGCTTCATCCATTATAAAGGGATGTATTTTATGATAACACAGTTAAAAAAGTGGTGGCCCAATTTTTTTCAAGGACAGCATATTTTAACTAATACTTTGCTTCTTAAATTTTCTCTTGTATTACTTCTTGAAGATCAAGTGTTACATACAGAAGGATAAAATAAGATAGGTTTTCAAAATCACAGGTTTTAATGGTACACAATTATTTGAGGGTACATAATTTACTTACTTAACTTATAAAGAGTTTCAGGGAAAAATGTCTTCCTAATGAAAGCAAGATGATCTGCGATGTAGATGAAACCGATACTTATTCATTCTCTGACCCATGCTTTAGCTCCTTCCTGGTATCTGACACCTAGACCACATAGTGACTTCTCCATTAACGGCTTTACTACACCCAAAAGGTGTGTTACCTACTGGTCAACAGAACCCGGAATGTTTCTTTAATAACATGAGTGAATAACTACAAATTAAATTCTAGCTATCAAACATGGGAAAGTAACTTCCCAAATATGAACTGTGCAGAAATTATCATCCTAAATACAAAAACAATATCAACGTTTTGGCTCTTGTTCAGGAGTTTTTACAGACAAAGAGAACTTAAGAACTAAGAGATAATTTAGTTCATTCCAATAGGATTAAGCACTGTTGCCACTAGGAGATAAACCCTATGTCCAAAATTCGCTCCAAATGAACTAGGAAATAAAGAGCAGATGCAATTGTGATAGGACTACTTACTATGTGGAAAATATTTAAGTCAAGAAAATACACAATGATAACTATTATAAAAGTTAGCGATTTATCAAAGCTCCTACAGATTTGTAAACTGTTGAAGAAGGGTACAGTGACTATTCAGTTTCAAAACTCTGAATGCAAAAAACAACATGGTATCTTAAGTTCCAACACTTGGTCTTTGAAACATCAGCATAATATACTTCCGAAAGGAGAGGCTCCCGAGGTTGACTTCTGCCTCGGAGCTCAGCTCCTCAGGCACTTGAACGCAGCGCTGTGACCGGCTTCCCTGGCTGCAGCAGTCCCCGAGGACATCCCTCGGGGGCTGGCCGGGCGAAGAGCCCTGCTCAGTTCGGGAGCCGGGCCGCGGGAC
>NW_008603607.1:1164-1774 GCF_000691845.1 Merops nubicus | reverse complement strand
CTATGGATACACAGGTGCAGACCCCCGTGATGGAGCCAGAACTGCATGGCATCAAGTGTAGTGTACTGTACTGTGCTGCAAGGTGCACTGTGACTGTGTCATGAGGTGCTCAATACTGTGCCATGTATTGTGCTGAACCTTTCTGCATTACCTGGAGGAGCCAGACCTGTTAATTCAACTTGCTAGCTATTGTTAAAGAAGATGGATATTTTGGCATTGATGAAGAAATGAGCCAGCAACTGCCCAGCTATTGTTAAGGAAGATGGATATCTTGATGCTGATAAAGAAACCACGGACTAAGGTGACCTTTGCTCATTATAATATCATCATAATGTGAAAACACACCTCCTGGCCAAAAGCTACCCGCCTCTAAGGCAGACCACGCCTCGGACACTCCTCCTTGAGCATGTGTGGGAGCCTCGCTCGAGACGGCGAAGATTGACAGGAAGAAGGCGGAGACTGGCAGGAGTCCATGGGACAGAGGAGGAGCAAGGTGCATCACCTGGCATAAAAGATGCATCCTTAGCAACCAAACTTTGGAAGCTTTCCCCACCATGGAAGCTTTCCCCACCGAGGATCACGACGATCAGAAGGACCAGCGGGACGCCAC
>NW_008603607.1:0-1026 GCF_000691845.1 Merops nubicus | reverse complement strand
GGCCCCGTGGTTGTAGCTATTACTCTCTTTCCCCTCTTTACTTTACCTTTCTTGTCACACCTTTACCTATCGCACGCCGCTTTACGGGCAAACAGTAAAGTTTCACTGCTTGATTGAAGCAAAACTCCCTTTTGTATTTTCTTTTGCACTTTGAGATTGCAGCAAACGAACTATCACCCGTCCGCCGAGTTGAGCAGACCATGACATTTAATTGGCGTAGTCAGCAGGATCCTGAGAGACAGAGGGGTGCAGGTTGTTTGTGTTCTGTAACAGGGGAAGGACGTTTCATTCTAGCCGTACCTGGCCCTACACCCCAAAAGGGTAAGAGGTGTCCAGAAAGCAAGGGGGGTGATTAGAATTTCCCGCACACACACACGCCTAGGTTTACTGCACTCCACACTCGAGTTGAGGGCTCTGTCTTTTGGGATCTACCAAAAGATCTCTTGGTGCAAAAGGGGGAGCTGTTTTACTTGAGCGTTATAAGAGAAGATAACACAACAGAAGTTGTGTGGGTGAGTGTAACTAAGTTTAGTGTCCCCAAAGTTGGTTTGGCCCAAATGGTTGAAAGGGCTGATAATCCAGACCCACCCATAATGAAAGATGGAGATACATTTTATGCACTCTTGGCAAAGTATGGGACTAAACCTTCCCCGTCCTGGGAGGATTGGGCTAGGAATAATTGGATAAATTTGCAGAGTGTAACAGACAGGGTGCTTTCTTTGCAACATGAGGTGAGGTTTCGACCAGGTAGAGGCAAAACGATAATCCGTGCTGTTCTTGGAGCCAGCCTGGTCGCAGCAGTTGAAGATCGCCTTAAGTGGCGTAGTGATGAGAAACGAATCATAGATTCTCTTGAAAATTTGGTGCAAACTTTGCAAAAGCAACTGGAGGAAGAAAGGAGAGAACTAGAGGAAGAAAGGAGAGAACTAGAGGAAGAAAGGTGAGAAAACCACTTGTTGAGAACTGCCTTAATGGAGGAATATTCAAAGCATGCTGAATGGTGAGATAGAGTGTAAACTAGAGGAA
>NW_008603606.1:0-10555 GCF_000691845.1 Merops nubicus | reverse complement strand
CACAAGCTGGTGAACAAGAGGTTCAACCTGAAGATAAGGAAGAACTTCTTTACGATGAGAGTAACAGAGCACTGGAACGGGCTGCCCAGGGGGGTGGTGGAGTCGCCATCTCTGGAGACTTTCAAGGCCCACCTGGATGTGTTCCTGGGTGATATACTCTAGGTGATCCTGCTCTGGCCGGGGGGTTGGGCTAGATGATCTTTCGAGGTCCCTTCCAACCCCTAACATTCCGTGAATCTGTTATTCATCTAGTGGCCAGCCCAGCCCAGCCCCTAACCCATGACAAAACCCAAATGTTTCTATGTTTTTGAATAGTCATGAAATAAACGTTTAACTTTAAATATTTTTTTTCTATTTAAAGAAGTTAAATCTAGTGGGAAATAAATGTACAGGTGGAATAATACAGTGGCTCAAAAATATGCTAAGGTGACTGATTATATAACTCAACACAAGTCATATAATCAGTGACAAATTCAGAGTTTGTGTGTGGAATTTTACTGCTGTTATTTGAACATTATAAGATGGTCTGCATGGGTTTATATTGTACGATAACACACTTCTGGTTTTCCAGTTACTTTTATAAACACTTTATTTAATCAACCATTTGGTAGTATTTTGTATATAGTTGGTCCAAATCACAACATGAAGTGTAGTTTGCAAGTACCTCCTTAAAGATGCTTTTCCCCCCTATTGTTTTTATGATAAAAAGTAATACTAGGGAAACAAAATGGAGTTTACATTTGCAAATGCATGCTCAAAACCAAATAAAATTAGGGGGGAATACACTGCTGACTTTAAAAGACTTAAAACAAATGTGTCTGTGCATCCACAAAATATATGGGGTTTGATAGAGCTAAGTAAGGGTTTGGGTGGGTGAGAAATACCCTTGTTTGATGACTCTACATTAATAATTAATGTTCTTGCCTGCTTCTCTCTTTCTTCTTCTAAGGTTTAGTGAAAAGCATCTGATTAAACTCTGAATTTTCATTCCTGATTTATTTAATCCAGTACATTCATTTGTATGCTATGCATATGTCTGGGCTAACCTAACGATTTATAGGTGAAGCTACAGTCTTTTTAATGTGATTTTTTTCCCCTTTAAATCTTATTTAATTAGCCGTTGTGTAATATCCTGTTAACTTCTAATTACAGCCAATCAGATGATGATTCTGGGTCAGCATCAGCTTCTGGATCTGGTTCAAGCTCTGGAAGCAGCAGTGATGGAAGTAGCAGTCAATCAGGTAGCAGTGACTCTGAGTCTGGTTCAGAGTCAGGCAGTCAATCAGAATCAGAGTCTGACACATCTAGAGAGAAGAACCAAGTTCAAGCTAAACCACCACCAAAAGTTGATGGATCTCAGGTAAAAAAACCCACATAAATTAACCCTTTGTGGAGGAAAAAACCTCTGTACAGAGTTGTTACAAGAGTAGTTTTAATTTAAACAAACAAAACCTCCATAATTTTTACTTAGAATTTTAACTTGATTGGGTTAGTGAATGCATGTTTAGCTCTTGTAACAAACATTGGGCTCTTAAATATTCATCTCTGTAAATACCTACATTTAGATAAATACCCAAATTTTATCACACAGAAGCACCTATTAACTTACTGCCTATTTTTCAAGACAAAGCCACACATAATATTAATTCTAAAATATTTTAAAGCTGTCTCTCTAATGCTTAGTTTCTTCATATCAACCAATGACTGTATGACAATTTCAGGCTTAGATACAGCTTGTCTTCTGTATGGGGAAAAAGTCTGCCCAATTCAGGAAAAAAAGTAGTGTTTAGAAATCTCTTAAATGCAATGGATGAAAGTTACCTCTCCTCTGTTTCTCTGTGTAATATGGCCTTAATTTGGATGATATGTGAGATATATGAAAGGTAACAATGGACAAGGAGAAGGCTGAGGTACTAAACTTTTTTCACCTCAGTCTTCACTGGCAACCCCTCTTCCCACACCTCCTGAGTGGATGGTCCTCAAGGAAGGCACTGAGGGAGCAAAGTCCCTGTCACTGTAAGAGAAGGTCAGGATCAAGACCACCTGAGGAACCTGAACATACCGAAGTCTCTGGGACCTGACAAGATGCATCCCAGAGTCCTGAAGGAACCGGATGATGTAGTTGCCAAGCCAATCTCCATGATATTAGAGAAGTCCTGGCAGTCAGGTGAAGTCCCCGGTGACTGGAAGAAGGGAAATGTTGCTCTAATCGTATGGTTTAGCGTTAGGTAGTCCTGTGAGGAGCAGGGAGTTGGACTCTATCCTTATGGATCCCTTCCATCATGAGATATTCTAGAATTCTATGTACTTTGGTATTCCCATGTGAACAAAAAGATATCTGCTATGTGTTGGAAAAGGACTTATCTAGATCAGTTTAAAAACTTACTTTAAAAAAAAGTTATCTTAATAATACAGTGGCTTGCACAATTATTGTTATACTTACTGCAAAAATTGTGCTGGCAATTCTCATATAACATTATTTTCTGCAGAAGGCTCGCTATTTTAAAATGCATTAATAATATTGGATAGCATGTGCTATTTTATAGTGGGGGGTTTATTATTAATAAAATTGAGAACCATCTAATGACTCTTGTATCTGAATTCCAATTCAGTTTTGGAAGTCCAGTCCAAGTATACTTGCTGTGCAGAGATCAGCAGTACTCAAAAAGCAACAGCAGAAGGCAGCTTCATCAGACAGTGGTTCAGAAGAGGTGAATAACATAAGTAAATAAATGTAAACATGTATGTCTCATTATCCCATATGTTAGAATAAAATTACATAGAGCCAAGTTCTGTTCTCTTAAGTGTGTGTGCGTTTAAAAAGTCTGGATTTAGTCTATTGAAGTAATGTTCAAAAATTTGACGTGCATGCTCATCTCAAAATTTTCTTAACGGTGTTTAAATATCAGAGGATATGAAAGGTGAAAGAGATCTCAGAGGGCAGGAAATTTTATTAGGCTTTTGATAGAACCTTCATCTTGATCAACTTGCAGCAGTCTAAGCTATGACTATATATAGGCACAATGATGATATTTTAGGACAGGTTTTTGTAGTGTTTTCTAGAGTTCTGCTGACATGGTATATTCATAGATAGAGAAATACAAAATCAGTAGCAATCCTGGTCTTATTCAATATCAGTGGGTACACTGAGGGGGACGAAGAGGATAAGACACGAAGAATATGATTTCAGTTTGGAAGTAGGAGCTGAATTATATTTTTAATACTAAAAATACTTAATTCTTTTTGTGGTAATGAATCGTATATATTCCGTTCTTCATCTGCAGGATTCATTGAGCAGTGAAGATTCTCCAGATGATTCTTCCATTGAAACCAAGAAGAAAAAACAGAGAGAGTAAGATGTTTTTTATAAATAATTTTTTGTTATGACAACATAATGCTTATAATTACCCAGACTTCACTTCTCTGCACTTGAAATACATAATCTTGTGCTTCTCCATTTTGATAAACATTTTTTAATATTGAAAAATAAATACTCTTAAAGAAACATATATATTACCATAAATAGTGACATATTCTTATATATCACTATAAGAAGCTACTTAAGTACATTGTCTCAGATGAAAATTTAGGTTGGAATCCTGTAGCTCTTGCTAAATTTTTAAACACTTCAGAGGCAATACCCAAAAACCTTATTACAGGTTTGATAGCAATTAACTGTCTTGGCTAGTCAATAAAGCTAAGTTTAAATAGAGCTGATTTTAACCAAAAAAAACCCCCCAACTTTTAAGGAAACAGATGATTCTGCAATATTTCTAAGACACACAGATGTATTGACCACAATGAAAATGTAACTTCTAGGACCTAATAATATTTAAGTGAAAGAATCATAGAATTGTTTTGGTTGGAAGAGACCTCCATGATTAAGTCCAACCATTAACCCAGTATTGACAGGTCACCACTAAACCATGTCCCTCAGTAACACATCTACCTGGCTTTTAAACCCCTCCAGGGATGGGCACTCCACCACTGCCCTGGGCAGCCTGGACCAGGCCTTGACAAGCCTTTTGGGCAAGACATCTTTCCTAATGTCTAACCTAAACCTCCTGTGGCACAACTTGAGGCTGTTTCCTCTTGTCCTGTCACTGGGGAGGAGAGACCGACCTTCACCTTGCTACAACCTCCTTTGAGGGAATTGTTCAGAGCAAAAAGGCTTCCCATGAGCCTCTTTTTCTCCAGGTTAAACAACCCCAGTTCCCTCAGCCACTCCTCATAAGACTTGTGGCTCTAGACCCTTCACCAGCTTTGTTGCCCTTCTTTGGACACACTCCAGCCCCTTGATGTCCTTCATGGACTGAGGGGCCCAAACCTGAACCCAGTATTCGAGTTGCGGCCTCACCACTGCTGAGTGCAGGGGGACGATCCCTGCCCTAGTCCTGCTGGCCACACTATTGCTGACACAAGCTAGGATGCCATTTACCTTCTTGGCCACCTGGGCACACACTGGCTCATATTCAGCCAGCTGTTGACCAACACCCCCAGGTCCTTTTCTGCTGGGCAGCTTCCCAAACACTTTCCCCAAGCCTGGAGCGTTGCAGAGGTTGCCCTCAATCCCCTCATCCAGATCATTGATAAAGATATTAAACAGAACTGGCCCCAGTACTGAGCCCTGGGCAACACCATTTGTTACCAGCTGCCAACGGAATTTAACTCCATTCACCACCACTCTCTGGGCCCAGCCATCCAGCCAGGTTTTTACACAGAGAAGCATGCACCCATCCAAGCCATGAGCAGCCAGATTCTCCAGCAGAATACTGTGGAAAACGGTGTCAAAAGCTTTACTGAAGTCCAGGTAGATGGCATCCGCAGCCTTTCCCTCATCCACCAAGTGGGTCAACTTGTTCTAGAAGGAGATCAGGTTCATCAAGCAGGACCTGCCTCTCATAAACCCATGCTGACTGGTCCTGATCCCCTGGTTGTCCTGTACCAGTTTCAAAGCAGCATTTCTTAGGCTTTCTGATCTGAAATGTAATGAGAAGGTCTTTGAGTAATATTCCACCTTTAAAGGCTATTAGTACCATTTGAGCATCTTGGTCAAAGACCCCTAAACCTGATAAAGATGATAGTATAAAGATTTAGCAACCTTTCAAGAATTTATGCCAATTTATTTCAAGATATTGTCGTCATCGTCCCCTCCCCCGAGCTATTAACATGAAATTTCTCTGTACAATCAGAGTCCAATGTAAGGTACTATTGATCAGTGACTACATCTTCTCTGTTGCAAAGTAGATGATCTCAAGTAAGCAGGATTACAGAGATACTGCCACTGGGACTCACAACTGGCTTACTCATAGTATCTTGCATGGGTGTGTAGCACTGATTTGGAAGCTCAGTGGAGGCTTCTGGGAGCAAATGCCTCTCAGATTGCCATGGTTCGAGTCTTTCTGTGTGTTTCTCAAATCTGATTCTGCATTATTTTTGATTCCTGTGCTGAAGTTGCTAATTATGTTGCCTGTGCCTCATGAATAGTCATCAGAAAATTTTTGATAATGCAAAATAGAATCATATGGGTTTTTTATGACTTGAGCATGGGTAAGTACCAGTAAATACGTATCTTTCCAGCTAAAGTCTTGTTAAGGATTTAGGATTTATTGATGTCAAATTAACTCAGTTATTAAAGCTGTGATTTATATAGAGATCCAGATTTATAGTTTGATTTTTTTTTTTTCCTCCCCTCTTCTCCCCATCTACCTCTTGATAACCAAAAACTTAATTCAACTCCCTTGGAAGCCATTGGGTACTTTTACTGTTATCCATTCATGATAAGTGTTTGTCCTACGAGCTGAACTGACTATTAACGCATTAATGAAGAATGTTGAAATTAAAGCAGCAAACTGCTGCGGTTTGGGGCCAGGGCCACCCCCACAACCCTGGTGCTTGAGTCTCCCATGGTGCTTTCTGCCAGAGGCTCCAGGTAGGACCATTGCTCTTGGCTGCAGCGTAGAGCACATGTTTCATGTCCTGTCCTGTCCAGACTGGCCCAAGGGCTACAGCACGTACGATCTCTCCTTTGATCTGTTCAAAGGCTTGTTTTTGTTCATGGCCCCAGTTAAAACAGTTAGTTTTTTTCAAGCCACTTCATGGGTTGAAAAAAAGAGGGGTTTTACAATCTGGCTGTAACCAGGAATATGCATTTTCCAGAAACCCACAGCGCCTAGGAAGGCTTGTGTTTCCTCCTTGTTAGTTGGTGGGGACATAGCTGTTATTTTGTTAACCACATCCATGGGGATCTGGTGACACCCATCTTGTCGTTTAATTCCACAAAAACTGGATCTCTTGTGCAGGTCCCTTGACCTTGCTTCTTTTGATGGCAAATCCAGCGTCTAAAAGGATTTCAATGATTTTCTTACCTTTCTCGAAGGCTTCCTCTGCTGTATTACCATCACACAATGATGTCATCAATGTATTGCAGGCTTTCTGGGGCTCTACCTTTCTCCAGTGCAGTATAGATCAGTCCATGGCAAATGGTAGGGCTGTGTTTCAGCCCCTGGGGCAGTCAATTCCAGGTATACTGGACACCTCTCCAGGTGAAAGCAAACTGTGGCCTACATTCTGGTGCCATTCCATTCTGGAATAGAGAAGAAAGTGTAGCCGATAGGTACAGCTTTGTAAGGGAAGGCCTGGTAAAATCACGGCTCTGGCCTGTAACTTAGGCTAAGCAGAGAAGGGCTCTGGGAGAGTGACTCAGCTAGAATACAGGAGGTGAGGCGTGCTGTGTGTTTGCACCGTGGTGTTTGGTTAAAACGGGTTTGTTGTGCCTAAAAATTATGTAAACTAATGGTCAACAGCATAAAAAGGCCGGTTTTTTTTGTAAATGAAGTTCCTCCTTTGCACCTGCCTGGGGACTCTGTGCTGCTCTGCACCGCCCTTACCGACACAAGAAAGCATTAGCAATGTCAGTGGTAGCACACCACTTAGCTGCCTCTGACTCCAGCTCCTACTGGAGGTCTAGAATGTCTGGCACGGCAGCACTCATTGCTGGCGTAACTTCATTCAGGCCACGATAGTCCACAGTCGGTCTCCATTCCCCATTGGGCTTTCGCACTGGCCATATAGGACTGTTAAATGGTGAGTGAGTTTTGCTAACCACCCTTTGACCTTCTAGTTGACAAATCAACTTCTGGATAGGAGCTACAGAGTCTCTGTTAGTACAATATTTTCATCGATGCACCATTTTAGTAGCAACTGGCCCCTTCTGATCTTCAACTTTCATCCACCCCATGGCAGCAGACTCCTCTGAAAGTCCAGGCACAACAGCCAGCTGTTTAATGTCCTCAGTCTCTACAGCTGCTATAGCAAAGACCTATTGATACACTTTTGGGTCCTTATAATACCCTTTCCTGAGAAAGTCTATGCCAAGGATGCACAGGGCATCTGGACCAGTCACTATAGGGTGCTTTTCCCACTTATTCCTGGTTAGGCTCACTTCAGCCTCTACCATAGTGTTTTGCTAGTTACAAGGCCTAGCATAAACGATACAGCCAGCAGGAAGACAAACTAGTAAATCAACTGTATTGAATATAGAAAGGTCACTACATGGATGATCGCTGGGGGTACAAATAAGTCAATTAGTTCACAAGCAATCAACATCACCCCCAACAATCCCAACAACAATATCACACGACCAACAGTAGGTGGAACAAATAAGGAACCAAAGTCTCCCATAGATGGAATGGGAGACAACCAAGTCAACAAGTTAATCACATAAGATAAAGGCAGCCACACATTTCTCTCTCTCCTAAGCCGGCATTTGCAAAGGTCTAAGCTGACTGGGACCCAATTTCACAGGGAGAGTCAGGAGGTCCTGCCCCAACCAGGAAGCTCTGTGAAGTCCACAGATAGACACATGGTCCCAGATTTTATCCCCAAGCAGGACACCTGACCTTTGTTTACTCAATGTGGGACACCTGGGGCTCATTTACCTTATGGCTCTCCCTGCAGGGCCGGCTGCACCCTGGAGGGAAACTAAAAGGTAAAGTCACCACCTCTTTATGAAGGACTGTGGGAATCACCTATATGTCTACCTTAATTTGGGGCTCGGGGTTCAAACCCCAGCATTTCACACAGTCAGTTCTTGAGATCCTCCTGTCATTCCAGCGATGGTGAAGGATTCCGTCCCTTTATGATTTGATGGCAATAGGGTGCACTGTGCACCGGTGTCCACCAGGGCTCTATATTTTTGTGGTTCAAACGTGCCAGGCCATCGAATCTACACAGTCCAATAAACTCTGTTGTCCCTCTCCTCCACCTGTCTGGAGGCAGAGCCCCTCTAATTCCAAGAGGAGTACCCATTATTAAAAAATGGGTTTGTGTAGTTTACTGGGTTCGCAGAGTTTACATAGTTCACAGGGTTTGTGTAAACTCCCTGCACTGTAGTTTCATTCAGCCTATTCTACATTGAAGTTTGATGCCTGTGTGACTGGACCAGAAAACTGCCCATGGCTAACTGGAGCAGCCTGCCTTCTGGGCACATTTCCTCTCCTGTTTGGTTTACCTTGTAAGTAGAGCACTCGTGGTCGTAGGGCAGAGGTAGGTTTTCCATCCCATCTACTCTTCTGCTCTCCAAACCTACACAGGAAGGACCACAGGGTATGTAGTGACATGTCTTGCTCCTGTCTAGCTGGTCTCATGGGAGATTGTCTCCTTCTAATGGTTTCAACACGGGCCCGTTCAGGAGAAGAGTAGGATCTGTTCTCCCTCCTCTCTAGTTTTTCAAGCTGCTTTTCAAATGATTTCTGCAGGGGTGAAACACAGGCCTGTATGGGACCAGAGATACTGTCCTCATACTGTCATACCCTGGCAGCCACTTCAGTCACAGTTGGTACCTCACCATCTCATCCCCACACCACTGTTGACAGTGTGTGGGAATACATTGATGGGGCACTCTGCACATACTTCCGCAGCGTGGGTTGCTGGTGTGGCATTGCATCAGGGTCCACGACTTGCCTGTCACCATAAATGACCTGCCGCACAGCTAATCCCCTCAGGTAGTTAATTCCTTTTTCCATAGAGGTCCATTTGGTCGGGTGGCATTCGGTATCATCCCTAAAGGGATACCTGGTCTTTACAGCTGACAGAAGTCGCCTCCAGAGGCTGACAGTGTTGGTCTTTCTCACCAATGCCTGGTCAATGCCTCCATCTCTGGACAGGGATCCTTTACTGCCTGGCTTCCCTACCATCCGGGTAGATGCCATTGGCCCCATTATCCCAGCATCGGAGCAGCCAGGTGGTAAGTGGCTCACCTTCATGATGGCTCAAGTCCTTTCTCACATTTCTCATCTCCTTCATAGGCAAAGGTTTAGTGGTGTTGTCAGCATCTGATGAATCCCCATCAGATGGGTTTATTCTGAAAGGACCTGCTATTTGATCATCTGAATCTTGGCAAGCTGTTGAAGGACCCACTCCATCATCATCTGAACATACTGGGCGATCTGTTTTTGTTAGGTGCTTCTTTCCCGTAGCAGAGGGTCCAGGCTTTGCATCTGGTTCTGACTCCGACCCTGATTCTGCTTGATAGGCACCCCCTCCCTGAGACGTCTTTGGGTGTTTGGTTTGTTTCTTTTTCTTACTCACAGGAGCAACTTGTACTGGTGCTGATTGAGGGTGAGTGTCTGTAGGGGCTGTTTGTGTAGCTGCCAGTGCTAGTTGTTGGAGTTGGGCCAGCAGCAGTGCTGGTTGTTGGAGTTGGGGCAGCAGCAGGGCTCGGTATTGGAGCTGGGCCAGCAGTAGCACTCGTGGGGGGGAGTGTGGGCAGAGCCTTGTGGAGCCTGGGGAACTGCTGTGTCTGGTTTGGGAGTGACATGCACTCTATAGGTTGAGGTGGCTGCCCGAAGCATACACCTGTACTGCTTCCTAATCTGACACCACATTATAACAAGTATTGGAAAAACAAACAGAATAAGCAACAAATTCAGTGCCAATTGCACAAATAACATCTTTTTTTTTTTGATAACTATGATAATAATAATCACTATCATATGGAATATCCTCAAAATGAAATGGAATCTCAGACTCTAGTGCTGTCAGATTATCGTTGAGAGCAGTATAACTTCCTGAGGCAAAACCAAAAGTACTATTATTAACAATATCCTGGTAGTACCAGGCCCATTTTGCTGCCCAGTTCAGTACAACATAAATCGTCGAGAAACCCTGCAAAAAGGCAGTAGCCTTCGACAAGCGGCGAAAGCCGATAACTCTCAGACAAACACTGAGAACAAATAAACCATAACAGAACGTGTATGGTATGTGAGGGAGCAGTAAGGCACTCATCTCCAAAATGAGCTCTGAAAAGATACGAACTAATATTGCTTTTACAAACTCCATGATGAAAATGCTCTACTTAAGTTTTAAGCCTTAAAAGCAGTCAGAAAAGAAAAGGGTGATATTCCTTTAACAGAGAGTTATTCAGGCAATTAATCAGAGCTCTGCTCGTGCCCCACGTTGGGCGCCAATAAATCTGACGCAGTTTGGGGTCAGGGCAGCCCCCAGAACCGTAACAGATGCTCTCTGTTAACCCTTCTCCCCACCCCCCAAAAGG
>NW_008603605.1:4501-4910 GCF_000691845.1 Merops nubicus | reverse complement strand
GTCCTGGAACGTGATGGGCGGCATCGTGCAGGGTCTAGCGGTATAGATCAGCCCCAGACTGCAGGAGCACCCTGTGGGGGCAGAGAGGAAAGTCAGAAGGGGAGAAGGGGAAGAAGAGGTGAAGAAGCTGTGCTGGGAGTGCAGAGAGAGCTTGGGCTGCCTCCGTGCCCTCAAGAGTTTGAAGTGGGCAGAAACCAACGCCAAGACATCGCCTCGTGGCCTGTGAATTGGAGATGTCCCCAGGAAGAGCAGCAGCCCCTTTCTGCAGCTCAGCCTGGCGCAGCAGCAGACCCCGGGCTCAAAGCCCATCTACACACGTACCCCAGGCTGAGTCCGGGCGTCTGGGAGGAAAGGAGGCTCCGTGCTTTCATCTCCAGAGAAATACATGGAGGCTGGAAGGGGATTTAGG
>NW_008603605.1:0-4303 GCF_000691845.1 Merops nubicus | reverse complement strand
GCTGGGCACTGCCAGGGAAGGGCTGGAGGAGGGTGTCGGGTGCTCAGGGTGCCACCCCGGGAGGGTCCCCAGCTAACAGAGGGGGAAAGGGACAGGAACAGCAGACCCGCGGCGGCTGCCTCTGCTGGGAGCTGATGCAAAGTCAGGCTCTGGCACTAAATAAGCACTGCTCTGTCTCTCCTGAAACCATGCTGACCCCGCAAGAGCCGGAGCTTTGATTTCTCCTCAGAGCTCGCTCAGATGGGACTTTAAAGGAGCAGCCCCCGAGCCCCATCTGTGCTCGGCGCAGCATCTCCCCCCACCCCTTCCGCCCAGCCCCCTCTGTTCCCGCGCTGCACCATCGCTTCAAAAAGCTCCCACAGGAACACTTCTGGGTTTAATTACGGCCCACCAAAATCCCCCGCCTGCTTCTCATGAGAGGATGAAGTGTGCTCCCCACCATGGAGTGCCGAGGCAGGAGGAGAGCGGGTGGCAGAAGCCTCCGTGTGAGGGTGAGATCCCAGCTCTGCTCGGCCCGGCTCGCCCCGGCCCGGCTCCCCCCGCGGGGGGGGGGGGTGATGGCAGCAGTGGAACCCCACCACGGCTGCTGCAGAGAGGCCCAGGACATCTGCAGAGCGAGGGGAGCCCGAGCAGGCTGGGCAGGTAGCACCCTGGGGGGTGATCTTGCCCTGGGACATTCAGTTCCCAGCTATTCCCAGCTACCTGATCTGCAGTGAGCTCTGAATTTACGTGCCCCATTGATGCAATGGCCGAAGCCACCGTGGCCAGAGAGGCCCCTGGCCCTGGGGACCACAGCTTGCTGCTGTGCAGCCAGAGCAGGCACCAGACGAGTCTGGGCCATAGGAAATGGGGTTTTCCTGCTACCAAGGGCAGAGCCACTTGCTGACCTTTGACTCTTGTCATCGCTGGAGACAATTCCTCAGCCACCACATCTACAGAGCAAGAAAGGGAGGATTTGTTTATCGAGTCCTCCTCTCCCGGCCTTCTGCTCTTGAGACCACCAGGTGCAGGAAAAGACAATAGGAAAGTTTTTTTTTCCTATTTCCCTACTGGAAATGATTGAGAAACGCTAAAAAAAAAAAGTCTATCAGCTCTGAAAAAAACCCACTGAGGAACTAAATAGGGAACACTGGTGGGACACAGGCTGCAGAGCAGCTGTGGATGGATGGAGGAAGCCTCGCTCAAAGCTGGACAAACAGGGAGCGGTGGGTCGTGGTAACAATAACGGGTCACAAGCGAAACAACAGAGCTTCCTACGTGTACTGCAAACCCAGAGCTATGCCAAGAATCTGCTGAAAAGCACCAACCAGCCCAATAGCCCAATAGCCACAGTGACAGAAACAGCCCAGAGCTCAGCTCCAGCCTCGTGAGAGGGGAGGGGAGCGAGGCCCGAGGGCTACTGCCCACAGTAAGCACTGTGAGGGATGACCTGGACCTGCTCTGTGGGCACAGCCTCCTGTGATGAGATGGAAAAGCCCTTGCCTGGGGACAGCAGGAGGAGAATCAGCTCATCAGAGAGCAGGGAAAGGCTGGGAGGAGTATCCCAGAGGTTTTCCACGAGAAACACCCGGCAGGCTGGGAAGGAGAGCCCCAAGGGAGACAAACCCTGACAATCCCACAGTAACCTCCCCAGCGCTCGCCTCAAGGAGCTCAACCCCCCCAGGGGAACTCCTGAACACCACGCCCAGACACGGCTCCGCTGCACGGGGTCATCCCCACAGACCCACACTCTGCCCAGCTGTGTCCCATCCCATGGGGCAGAACCATATTCCCTGCCCCCATGAGCTGCTTACTGAGCTCTGCTCCACGCCAGACACCCAAATTCCCCAGCGCTGGCAAACTCTGCCTGCCAAAGCCCCATGGGTGCTGAGAGAGGGACAGTCAAACCAGCAGCAGGGAGAAGACTGAGGTGGAACAAGAGATGGTGCAACTTGCAGCCCTGAAGTGAAAGAAGCAGAGCTGAGCCAGCTGAACATGTCCCTGCCAGCCTCAACACAGCTGGCAAGGCTAAATTTAGACTCACCAGCTTAGCCAGGCTCATTCCTAGGGAACAGGCTCTCAGGAACTCAGGAGCCCCAGGCTGCGGCGCCGAGAAGGGGGTGGTGCTGGGGAAGGGCCCCTGCCCGGCCGGGGAGCTGCCATCGGCCTGGCTGACATGAGGAGGTCCTGCCAGGACCAGCCCTCGAGTGGCAGCTCTCAGCGAGGCACTGCAGCCTCCCCGAAAAACGAGGTGCTCCCTCCCAGCCCCGGCCAGCCCCTTCCTCTCCCGCTCCTCCCCACCAGAGCTCGTCGCCGTGGTGGGTGCGTGGGCCGAGGGATGGTTCTGATTAGCACAGAGCCTTCCCCTGACAAAGGCAGTCGTGGTTTTAGTCCCAAGGGGAACAAATCGAGTCTGGTTTTAACCAGCACGAAATGAAGATGTGATGGGCACCAAACCCAAACTGAAACAATCCATTTCACCAGCTTATGTCTAACCAGTTTTGTACCCGAAACCAGAATCCCCGAAGGCAGCACGCTAGAACAATTATTTAGTTGAAAAACAAGTCAAGAGGGATCACTAGACATGTTTTTGTTTTGCTTCATCCCTCTGTGAAAGCACCTACAGACGTGCACTTGACTTTCTGCACTCCTGTCGCTACAAGGATGCTCAGGAAGGTGGTTCATTGTGCCAGCAAAGTATTTTTCATGGGAACTTCAGAACCTCCCCTTTGTAAGCAGAAGCAGCAAAGGTGCAGTCTGAGCTGTTGAGGCTGTGGGTTGTACCTCCACCTCCACCCCTCATGGCTCCCTGGCAGACCTGAGTGCTGAGCTGGCCTGAAGAGCCCTGCAGCAGGCTGCGGTGAGGACACACAGTGCTGCAGGTTGGGTTGGGTAATGGGGAGATCCTGGCCCCAGCACCAAACCCTACAGCACGGCTTTGACTGCCCCAACCCCCCTGAAGAACCTGGCTGACACCCCTGGAAACACAGACCCTCGTGCTCCAGAGAGGCCACGTGGTCTGTCCCCCCAGCCACAGTATTTTAAGTCAGGACAGAGACAAGTTTCTGCCCGTCCTGTGCAGGCCGTGGGGTTTTTGCTGAGCAGAGCTGCTCCCTCACCCCAATTCTTGTTCGATAAAACAAATGGAAAACTCAGCAGG
This sequence comes from Merops nubicus, assembly GCF_000691845.1. Taxonomy (NCBI): domain Eukaryota; kingdom Metazoa; phylum Chordata; class Aves; order Coraciiformes; family Meropidae; genus Merops; species Merops nubicus. Next base: position 1,164 of record NW_008603605.1, on the reverse strand, counting down.
TCATTAAATAAAACCATTCTTTCTACTCCCACACAAAAGCTGTGGGCTTTGCATCAGAAAATTGAATGCAGCTTCCACATCGTTTTTGCTGTGACACTGGAAGAGGCTTCCTGCAAAAGCTGCCCCCAAGCCAAGCAGCTCTCCAGGGGGGACAACCAGCTCCCCTCCAGAGAAAACTCCCTGACTGCGACGTCCCCTGAACTACAGCTGAGCAACAGGAGGGAAAAGTGGCAGGAGAGCCAGTGAAACTCCAGGGCAGCAAGGAGGTGCCCTCTGGTACAGCATTTCCAATGCCCCTGTTTAGGTTGAAAATAGGATTTCTTTACTAAGTCTCAGGCTCGTTTGCACCATGGTCCCCAGTTCTGCAGAGGTCCTTAGCACACAGATAAGCAACTTTGCTGGGCTCCACCGATTTAAATATTTGCAAACTCAGGGCTTAAAGCCAAAACGTACAGGTCAGATGCCCAGGGCTGGTCTCCTAAGCCCATGTCCTGGCTTCAAACAAGTGTGGGCTCTGTTCTCAGTGCTTCCTTGGGAAGCTGGCGAGAGCTGTGGCTGCTCAGAGCCTCCAAAAGCAAAGTCTCTCTTATTGAGGACGTTTCTTTAACACAACCAAGTTTGCATTTTCTGCTTGCACCCTGTTTAAGGGACAGCCAGGCACTCCCCACACATCCAGGGCTAATGCCTGCAGGACCAGTGCCCTCATCCCCCAAGCTGCCCAAGGGGACAGGAGGTATGTGTTACAGGAGAGGAAGCCACTGGTTGCATTATATTTAGCTTCAAAGGCTGTAACCCTTTCATAACTGAAAATAACTCGGCCTTTGTTGCTCAGGCAGGGCTTTGATGGTAGAATTCCCAGCACAGCTTGTCAACTACTTAGTCATAAAAATAAAGCACTTCTCATTTCAGCCGAACCCCCCTCCCATGTGCAAACTCGGTGCCGCGTTCCTGAGAACTTCTCACAGCGCACACCAGAGCGAGGGGCCAGAGCCCTGGCTGGGGGCCCTGAAAAAGGAGTTTATTCCCCTCCTGCGGGTGCACGGCAGCGGGTGAGGGCTCCTCTCTCCTCGCGGCCAGCAGGCGAAGCGAAAGCATGGCGAATTCATTCAGGACCTGGCTTTATTCCTGCGAACCGAGCAAAGACTCGCGGCTCTGGAAGCGCAG
>NW_008603604.1:31218-33884 GCF_000691845.1 Merops nubicus | reverse complement strand
TTTTGTTGGTTTTTTTTTCCCTTTTAATTTAATCAATCACTATAGCAACTGCAAAATTAAACAGGAGTTGTTCCCCCTTCCAAGTCTGCTTTGTTGTCCTTACTCCTCTTGCTGGTGGAAAAAGCAAACTTAAAAACTTCCTGAAACTCAGCAGCTTCCCCGAGCCTCTGAGCCTGAGCTCCTGAAGGCCAGGTCTGGGAGGTGGGAGGACCTGTGGGATCCATCAGCCCTCTCCAGGAAAGCCCTTTCTGCAGCACAGCAGCACTGAGAGATGGGGTGGGGCACATCCCAAGCAGGCTTTGTCTCCTCTACAGACTGGAGCCCTTGCCAGAGCTGCTGGTGCTGCCTTCAGACCTGGGTGCTGTCTGCCCAAGCCCCGTTTCCCCACTCCACTGTTCAGTGGAACACACAGTAAAGGCTCCCCCAACACACAGAATCATAGAATAGTTTGTGTCAGGAGGGACCTTAACGATCATCTAGTTCCAAGCCCCCTGCCATGGGCAGGGACACCTCCCACTCTTCTGCTGACCACTTGTCCCAGCAGGATGGACAAGGCCATTATAGAAGAGACTTTCCCATCCCATTCCAAAGTCCACAGGAAAGACAGGAGATGGCCAACCACCAGAGGAATAAATAGATCAATGCATCCACTCACAGTATATGATGCAGCAGAGAAGGGAGCAAGCTGAGCCAGGAAGCAGGCCATGGGGGCAGGAACAAGCCAGAGCATCAGTCCCACTCCAGTCATGCAGCAATCACCAAGGAAAGGCCACATTACACATAATCCTCTTCCTTTTCTGGTCTTGATATTGTCCCACCATCCCCAGGAACTCTACTTGCAGTGGACAGCTGGAGAGCCCTTCCAGGAAACAGCACATCTACTACACACAAAAGCTCCCCAAGCCCACTGCAGGCAGAACATCTCTTATGCTGCTCACGTGGAGGTGGGACAGCTGAGGTTAATGCTGAAGGTGGGGGCACCTGGTGGTCATCCCCTGACTGCTTCCTACCCAAGGCTGGCCAAGCCCAGGGAGAACACTCATCAGCCTGGTTGTGGGCATCATCCACATGCCAACCCTCATTCAGGGCTGGGGGTTGAACCCCAGCACTCCACCCACTAGACCAGGTTGCTCCAAGCCCCATCCAACATGGTCTTGAACACCTCCAGTGTTGGGGCATCTACAACTCCCCTGGGCAACCTGGGCCAGTGTCTCACCACCCTTCTAATGAAGAACGTCTCTACATCTAATCTAAATCTCCCCTCTTCCAGTTTGAAGCCGTTACTCCTCATCCTATCACTACGAGCCCTCGTAAAAAGTCCCTTCCCAGCTTTCTCGTAGGCCCCCTTTGGGTACTGGAAGACTGCAGGAAGGTCTCCCTGGAACCTTCTTCCACCTCAGGAGAGTTCCCCTGATAATTCGGGGAGGTTTCTCTTTGTTTGAGTTCTTTGATTCCACCAGCCAGGGAGAGGGTGAGGATTCTGAAGGAGACAAAGGGCTGGGTGCCCGGGCTCTCAGCGAGGGCAGTGCCCAGTTAAGGTTCAGGTGAGGTGCCACGCTCAGAAGTGCACAGGCACTGACAGCAGCTCTGGAGGGGAGAAAGTGTCAGACGAACTGTTTTGCTTATGAGCACAGGAGAAAGGGCAAAACTAACAAGAAATTGATTTTCCAGAAACAGTTTCCTTAAAGAAACAAACAAAGTCAGAAAAAATAACAAACATTCTTGTCTGTGTTGTAATTCCCAGCTAGAGCAAACTGCTCCCTCCCCTCCGAGCCCAGGAGGGGTGGCTGTGTGTGGGGAGGTCCCTGGGACACCTTGCCTTCCCCAAAGGTCTGTACACGTTTCCCCTGTTTTCAGCAGCTCTGCCTCCCCCCTGGGGCTGTCCCCACAACTCCTCGTTTGGGCTGGCTACAAAATCCAGCGTGCCGGTGCGTGTGACCTTTTCCCTTCACTTTCCTCCTGGCTCTGTGTCCGGCGCTGGCTTGCAGCTCCTGTTGGAGGAGCTGTGAGAAAGTCCCTGCAAGAGGGGAAAATTCCCCTCCTGGCCGGGGCCGGGGCCGGGAGGGTCCCACGGCAGCACTTGCTCTTTGCTCGCTTGCGTTATGTATTTACTCAGTCTGTCCAGGAGGGGAACGTGCCAAGGGGAAAAAGAGCAAGTGAGTTTTTCATCCAGAATAAGAACTATTTGGGCTGACTTTGAACCCTGACCAGCCGTGGGAGCTGGTTTCTGCCCCGTGCAGCCGGGTTTGCTGCCGTGGGTCCAGGGCAGGGAGGGATGCGCAGCTCGCCGGCTCCCCGCAGCGCGCTGGGGTGAAGCAGCTCCGAGGCTGCAGACACCCCGTTTTAGGGGCTTAACCCTGCCCCTGCCTCCCGACACCCTGCACTGAGGCTGGGGCAGTGACCTGGAGCCTCACCCACGCCCAGCAGAGCCCAGCGCCCACCCCATGGGCACCTGGCATTGATGGTGCCATTCCTCACCCTGTGCAGGCCAGGCCTGCAGGTGTGGCCAGGAGGGGCACGCTGCAGCCAGACACCACGCCTGGGCCCACCAACCACCCTCAGACACTCGTTAGGAGGCACGCTCAGATCTGCTCGTTATGAGAGCCCCGGTCTTGCACGTCAGCCGGAACAGATGGAAAAAAACAGGAGATTGAGTTGACATTCCA
>NW_008603604.1:28301-31208 GCF_000691845.1 Merops nubicus | reverse complement strand
TCCTGCTACTTTCTTAAAAATAATTATCTGATTAAAAGTGCCAAATGCGATTTTCATTTTTCCTTATTCATCGTACTGGTAAAAGTGCAGTTAAATTGGCAGTGATGCAAGAGCAGAGCTATGACAGGAATGGTAAAAGGAGCAGGCCAGAGAGTGAATTCTAACTCCAGAACACAGGATTTAAGCTCCGTCCAACCTCATTAATGTACAACTGGGGCTTTGTGCAATAATCATAACATATAAATTATACATTAGGCACCTTTCAGTCATAATGAATGTGTTGAAGGTATTCTGCAAGGAACAGCTAGAGAAACAAACTGTGGTGCACGGCATGGAAATGGCCCACGAGGACTTCTCCTGCAGCGTGTGGGCTGGGAGCTCGCTGGGAGCTCGCTGGGAGCTCACCAGGGCTTGGCTGGAGGCTCACCAGAAGCTCACCAGCCCCGGGAAGGGCCAATGTCCTCCTCAGGAAGCAGATGGTCTGGGGTGGGGAGACTGGGCTCATCTCCTGGGCAGGGCAGCCGTGGGGTGTCCTCTGCCCTGGGGCACCAGCTGACTTCTCTGTAAGTGCAGTGACTAGTTAATTGGCCATGAGTTTATTGAAAACTTTGTTCTTTTCCTACTAGTAAAGTGTTGGTGGTGTCCATTAGTATGTCAGAAACCTCTGAAGACAAGAAAGTGTCTTCACTGTCACCCTGACTGCAATAACGAGAGCTGAGAAGCCTGATATCAAGTGCACACCACCGAGGTGGGATCAGTCTCACCAAACATGGGGTAACTTCTGCATCTGACCCTGCTCTCATTGCCTCATGCCTGCTGCAGCCAGTGGGGTGACACCAGCCCTCTGGGGTGAGGACTGGGAGGTCTCCATTGGACATCACCACGGGGTGAAGGGAGGGATCCCCGAGGGCAGCGGGGGGTGCAGGTGAACATGCAGGATTGAAGCCAGACAACTGGGCAAGTCCCACCCTCTGTGAAAGGAGAAGGGGAAGCCCCAGGTGAGCATTTCAACTCTTGACGTGGGTGAGAGATCTGGCTGGATGAGATTTGGTCTCCTCCTTGGCAAAGCAGCAGCCACGTGGTGCTTGAGGAGCATGTTACACAGGCTGCCTTTTGCCTTTGACTTCAACTTACGTTTAACCCAGCGAAGCTCCTCGTCTTTCTCAATAAACACCTGTTTGGAGTTGTTTAAATGTCTGGTTCCCAAGAGTTGTGTTATAATAAGGCATGGGTTTAATTGCATTGAAAGGAGAGAAAAAAGGTATGATTTCTAAAAGGACAGAATACTTATGATATTTATGGACCCATTTAACACACTGCTTTGGTTTAAAGAGGTGGGGATTTACATGTGTTAAGTGCTCCTACAAATCTCCTTTACCCTTTCTTGGAAAAGGGCAACACAATAATAATTGTTAAATTTATGTGTTAAGACGTCTGTACTGTAGAGCTCTGCACATCCGTAAGCTAAGCACAATAGACTATCTGCCTCTACTTTTTATCCTTTAGCTATCTCCCCTGAAATGCCTGGCGAGCCCGTTCCCAGCTGAGGCACTGGCTGCTGGGGGGTGCTCCATCCTACAGCTCTGTCTCTGTACCCAGCTGGGGGCTTCCATGAAGTTCAGGAAGCTTGGGTGCCTGCTCCTTGAAGTTAACAACCTTTAATTGCATTGCCAGCATCTACTGTTTTGACCTGGTGGCCCACCAGAGCAGGACTGGCCAGCAGGACGGACCATGGAGCACCCAGGGTGGGCAGGTGGCACCAGTGCTGGTGCAGCCTCGGCGGCGCTGGGCTGGCTCCGTCCAGGCGCAGCACCAAAAGGGAGGTTGTTCCCCTCTCCAGGACTCTGAGGGTCCCGTAGCTCTGGTGGAAGAGCAGTGCTGAGCCCCTGCCACCCCCAGTGCCCAGGGTGCACAGCCGTGTGGCCGCAGAGGTGCCATCCTGCCCAGAGAGCCTCTCCAGGCAGCTGCACCAACGCAGCGAAGTCACCAGAGCAGATCCTCCCCTACCAGCCATAGAAACAGGCTGCACAAAATGTCAGGGATGTTAAATATGGTGCTAATTGCTGTTTGTTTATTCTTCTCCTTAAAAACCTTCAAACCAACTGAAATGAACCCTCTGTGAACTTTTATCACTGATAACACCATCTCCTAATTTAGATGCCTGGAGATGCGCAGGCTGGGAAAAGGCGCTCGTGTTTATCTTCCCTGCGCTCGGTGCAGAGCCCTGGAGAAAGTGTGTTTCTGAAGGCACTGATAGTCAGACAGCCTCCTCTGGGAGAACGGTGTGTTCCCCAATCAGGCTTGTTATGCTGATATTTATCACAGTTTGATTTTTAGAACTCCTGAACATGTTTGCTTTTCGGATTTTTCCATGCTCTGCTGGCTGCGCTGCTATTTAGGGTGATGTTCCCTCAGCTGAGAACGTGGTACCCACGTACCTCTGCCTTCCCCGGGGCTGGAAGCAGCACAGGGCTGCTGGTCCCCACGGCTTCAGTGCCCCGGGCTCCTGGTCTGCAGGACTAGGATGGGTCCAGGATGGGAGCAGTGACAGGGCAGCTGTGGAGCTGCTGTCTGGGCTCACAGAGGGTCTGTGGCCACGAGAAGGTCTGAGCTGAGCTGCACCAGCCTGGCCAGTGCAGGGATGGCTCTTCCTAAAGCCAGCTCGGCTGTGAGGGTGAATTAATTGTGACCTGGAGTCCTTACATCATGATGAGTGATCTCATTGTGAAATTTCATTGGGCTTTTCTGTGTATACAAACAAACACATCTATCCCCAAATATATATGTGTGTGTGTTGATGGAAATAGACACTATGTCACAGAACCACACAGAATCCCAGCAGGGGGGAGATCTCTCCAGAGCAGGAGACTCCACAGCCCCTCTGAGCAGCTGCTCCAGGCTCAGCCC
>NW_008603604.1:19689-28237 GCF_000691845.1 Merops nubicus | reverse complement strand
CTGTGGCGGGCCCCCACTGAAAAGAGTCTGGCCCCAGCCTCTTGCCCCTACCCTTTAGCTATTGATCAGCATTGATCAGATTCCCTCTGAGTCTTCTCCAGGTTCAACAGCCCCAGGGCTCTCAGCCTTTCCTCAGCACAGATGCTCCAGATATTTTCTAGATAGTTCTGTATTTACATAGATTAGATCAGATTATCACCCAGTTTGACAACACTGTTTAGTTGTTAGGCTGCACAGGGGACAGGATTGGTGCAGCAGTGCCGGTGCAGACCCCACCTCATGCCTGTGCTACTGTTCTATAGCCCGTTCATTTAGAGTCATGGTGCTATCAGGGCTGTGTTATCAGTATTTGTATGACTTGTATGATCTATCAGACATTTATGATGTAATATCAGCCTGTTAGGACATGAGGATGCCCTTCAGCATCTGCTGTGCTGCTCCCCATTTCTCCCAGGTTTAGTCTGGAGCACGTGGATATCCCCATAGTCCTCACGGGGCTGTGGGCACAGGGGGAAGGGGATCCCGAGGGGGGTGTGTTCCCTCTCTCAGTTTAAATCACCACCATGAAGCACCAGAGCATGGCCCAGCTCCCCAGTGTCTGCTGGAGGAGTCCCACGCTTCCCTTGGAGCGATGGATGGGGCGTCTTGGGTGTGGACTCCAGGGACTGTGAACTAGCTGGGAGTGGGAAAAATCGGGTAAATGATTATTAATTCCCTCCCTTGGGCAGCCTACAGCCTCAGCAGCCACGGACCTGCGTGTGTGACCTCAGGCTCCAGGTTCCTCTGATTCCCTCTGGAGCTCGGCAGCCCGGGGTGGGGAGCTCGGCAGTCGGGGGTGGGAGCCTGGGAGATGCCCAGCTCCTGCTCCCTCGTGGGAGATGCCCAGCTTCTGCTCCCTCGTGGGAGATGCCCAGCTCCTGCTCCCTCGTGGGAGATGCCCAGCTTCTGCTCCCTCGTGGGCTCGGGCAGCTGCTGGGTGAGGGCCAGCCTGGGTAAGGCCACAGACTGGCACAAGTACTTAAAGCAAAGGAACGATGAGCATTTCATCTCGTGTCCAATGCTAGGCTAGGCTAGCATGGCAAAACAAGTGTTCACCCTTGTCTATAGCCCTTTCCAGCCTTTCACAGAAATGATATGCTCAGCAAACGAAGCACTGTCTGCTCTTCAACTTCTTCCAGTGTGTTTTGCAGAGGGCCGAGGTGCTGAGAGCCCCCTGCCCACGCGAGCCTTGGCGTGAGCCCCCTGCCCTGCCGCAGTTGCTGCCCTGGCCTCTTGCCCACCCTCACCCTGCCGCAGTTGCTGCTCTGGCCTCTTGCCCAGCCTCAGAGCAGTGTTCCTCGGCGCTGAGCTCATGCAGGGGTTGTTTACCTGTTGTTGAGGACAGCAGGGAATGCTTTCCAGCCTCTCCCTGTGAGCCAAGGGCTGGAAACTTCCTTTGTCCAGAGATAAGAGCGGAAATTCTCAGCTAATCCCAGGGCCGCAGAGGCCCCGGCGCGGAGGGAACAAACGCTCTGCTCTGCTCTCCCTCTGCCTCCACCTCTGCTCTGCCTCTGCCTCTGCCTCTGCCTCGGGCCAGGGGAGCCCGCGGGACCCGGTGCTGCCACCTGCCCTTGCTGCTGGGAGCCCAGCCCCGGGGGGTCCCTGCACCCCAGGCTGCCTCCCCCAGTGCTGGGTCTGGGGGGACAGTGAGGAAGATGCGCAGCAGAGCCCAGCTGGGATGGGCAGAGGAGGGGAAAACCTCTGGCTGGAACAGACCTGTAAAAGCATCAGTTCCAACTGTTCCCCCATCCCTGCCAGGTCCCCACTGCCCCGTGTCCCTCACACCACATCTCCACGGCTTGGAAACCCCTCCAGGGGTGGGGACTCCACCACTGCCCTGGGCAGCCTGGCACAGCCCTGCACAGCCCTTGCCAGGGAGACATTGCTCCTCAGGGCCAACCTCAACCTCCCCTGGGGCAACTTGAGGCTGTTCCCTCTTGTCCTGTTGCTTGGTCCTGACCCCCCCCCGGCTCCAGGCTCCTGTCAGGAGCTGTGCAGAGCCAGAAGGTCTCCCCTGAGCCTCCTTTGCTCCAGGCTCAGCACCCCCAGCTCCCTCAGCTGCTCCTCCCCCCACTTGGCCTCTAGACCCTTCCCCAGCAGTTGCCCTTGTTTGGAAGGAAAGGAAGGGTTACACTGAAGGAAAACGTTGGCACAACAATAAATGACACTGAGTAAACTTAGCCTGAAAACTAAGAAAAATTTCCCAACCATTGCACCAGTTGGGTCTTTGCAAATGCCCTTTGGAAACAGCAACAGGGAAAAGTCTATTGACTCTTGATAAGCATTATAAAGGGACATATGTTGGTACAATTACCAGGGCCAGGACTTGAAGGCTCTCAGAGCATCTTCCAGTTTTCATTACTTTAATTTCTCAAAGATTTGTTGCAGTTCCAGATCCTGAGGCTGCTCCTATCCTCTCTGAGCAGACTGTGGGTGTGCGGGGACGGGGTGAGGCAGTGGCACGAGCAGGGTCCCTGCTGCCTGCACACACCTCATCACCACAAGCAGGACCCCGGCTCCATCCTGCACGCCACGGTGACAGAGCCCTGCACTAAGGATGGGGACGGCAGGAACTACCCCCCTGCAGAACCTGTTCCTGGCAGAGGTGGCTGTTCCTGCATCCCCGAGGAGGGGAGGGGGGAGAAGGGACTTCCCTGGAGGTGGCAGGCACATGAGCTGCACAGGACAGGTACCTCATCCATGGCATCCATGCCACGCAGGTCCCACCCCGGGTCTGGCAGCCCCTGGGCAGCCCTGGGGGTGCCACGGGGGTGCCATGGGGCAGAGCTGCCAGTCGAGCCCTTGGCACAGCTGGGCACTGCCTGGACAGCCCCTGGTGAGCCACTTTCACAAGCTTCACTACATTCTATCCACCCACCCTTCTCTCTTGTTGCCATGTACCAAAATTCAAAGAGGTGCAGAGAAGTAAATCCACACAGCAGTTGAGATTTAGAGGCAAAATCCTGGGGGATTTGTCCAGGCTGGGATCCTCAGCCCTTGCTGGGCTTCCCTGGCGCCTTTGTGGTTTCTCAATTCCCATTCCCACTCTCTCTCCTCCTTGGTTTGCCTGTTTATCTACAATCTGTCTATTTAGATTCCTTCTAAACAAGATGGGAATATCTTTGTGCCTGTTTGTAAGAATATTCTGCATCCATCTGTTATTTACATCATTCGTTTTCCTGAGGTGTCTCCAACAAATCCTGGCTGGATGCTCTGTGTGTGTTATTAATAAAACAGCTGTAAAAATATTAACTGTACGGCCTAATTGTCAGCCCTGATGAAGAGCCAGATTTGTCCCTGAACGGATGCTGAGTTGGAGAGCGTGGCTCCTCTCCAGGCCTGACCCTTGCAGCTCTCAGCATTGCTGTCTGAGCCCTTCCAGCACAGGGCTCCAGAATGAGCCCTTGCTCCTCGCTCCTCCTGGTGCCTGTGCGGAGTCCCCGGGCTCGTTTCACTCCTTTCATTCACCACTCCTACCTGGCGGGCACCTGCCCTGTCCTGGGGACGTCCCACCCCCCGCCGGGGCGGCAGGGGCAGCACCCCGCTTTCCCGATGCCTCCCTGTGGCCTGGGGGTGCCAGGGGAACCAAATCGTGTCCTCCGGGCGTGCCCCGAGAGCTCCAGCCTGGCAGAACCCTCCCCAGGGGACCTGGGAGGAGCTGCCTGGGGTAAATTCTGCTGCTCCTTTTGGGGAGCTTCCTGCAGTGCAGCTGGGCCACCCGCACCAACACCTCGGACCTTTTTGCCCCAGGCTCCTCTCTAGCAGCTTTTCAGCGTCAGAGGATGCTCCTGGCTGCCTCCCCCTGCCCTCCCCTGCCCCTGTGCTGGCTGAACCTGTCACAGTTTACTGGAGAAAACACGTCCTGTTGTCAGAAGTACCAGGGGTTTGTCCTTCAAGGGCTGTGCCATGCACCTGAGAGACAAAGCAGAGCTCAGCAAGCCCAGCTGAAGATACCTATGGAGAGGGAGGGGGTCCTGAAAGGTGGCTTTGACCTGGCTGTGGGTTCAACCACTTGTTTTGGATTTCCCACATCACCCCAAAACCAGCTGGGTCTCGGGGCTGGAAAATTCAAGTTGACATAATAATTTCAGTTGAAAGTGCCTGGTGGAGTCCCAGCTCCTTTGGTGCTCCAGCAACAGCCATCCACTGCTGGTCTAGAGAGCACGAGGTGCCCCGAGCTCTGCAGGGATGTGTTTGCTCTTGCCAGTGCCCAGTCTGGTGCATGTGAAAGCCATGGCAGGATGACCAGAGGTGCAAAACCATTGCTCCATCTCACTCAGACTGATGGGGTGGAATTCATTGGGTGCTTCTCCTAAAGCAAGAGCAATATAATGATTAATTCTTGCAGTTATGGACACTTCTGAGATTCAGCTGGACAGGGTGCTGGGCCATCTTCCCTAGACAGGGCTTTTGCCAAGGAAGGTTGGACCAGATGATACTTGAGGTCTCCTCCAACCTGGGATTCTGTAATTCTATGATTATTTTAGAGGCAAATATCAGGATTGAACCCAGAGTAACTATTTTAATTAATTTTTAGTCTGAGTATTCTTTTAACAGGTATTTTTATTTTACCTTGTGGTCAAAACTCGAGCCCTGTTTTTGCTGACTCCTCCACCTTTCAAAGGGTGACCTATGGTGAGAGTTGAACAGCTCCAGTGTCCTCTCGTTTTGCAGAGACATGAGGAGACTGAGGAAAAATGTGAGCGTGGTGCCAGCGTGAGTGCAATGCCTTGTGCTGCTCTTGCTGAGCTCTTTCCCAACGCAGGGGTTGTGCAAGCCCCGTGGAGAGTCCCCCCAGGTGCCAGGGGACCCCAGGACAGCACTGGGTCCTCACCAGAAGAAACGTCCCCATTGCAAAGCTGGCTTCCAATCAGAAACACTTGCTAAAGCAATGTGCTCACCAGGATTTTGTAAGAAAAGAGTTTTGGGGTTTTGTTTTTGGTTGGGTTTTTTTTTTTGAGACCTGTGGAGATTCAAGATACTCAAGATATTCTACTATAAACTAACTAGAGTCCCCACCCCTGGAGGGGTTTCCAAGCTGTGGAGATGTGGTGTGAGGGACACGGGGCAGTGGGGACCTGGCAGGGCTGGGGGAACGGTTGGACTCACTGATCTTAAAGGTCTCTTCCAACCAAAATGATCCTGTGATTCCATGATCTGAGAGCACTGACTTTTCCTGAGTGTAATTTGATAGACATCCGAAATTTGGCTAAATTTAGGATGGCTGAGCTGAAGAGCCATCGCTGCGTCTTACTCCGAGTTGTGCTCTCCCAGGAGCTGTACTCTGAAGATGAGTGTTTGTGGCATTTTTTATGTTACCATGGGGATTGCTATAGTAACAATTCTCCTAACCCTTCATTTATTAATGTACTTTGTTATAAAACTAAAGGTAAAGCAAATAGCCAAAGAAACAATAGCTTTGAAGAGATTTCGCCATTCCCGTGATCCGTGTTTAACGTTCCAGGGAAAGGGCCTTGAGTTTGTGCTTAAAGGACAACATTTGTGGATAATTTAATACAGCCAGAGGAATGAGATTCCACAAGGTTCCCTTTGAGACTGGAAAACAACAGCTGATCTATGTCACAACACCTCACGGCGGCGGTTTAGCAATGCTGGGGCAGAGCCCCCCCGGGCAGGGCCGCAGGGAGCCCCAGCGTGCCCGCCCCCCAGGGCACAGCCTGGCAATCTCCACCTCCAGCTGCCACCGCAGGGACTGGCACCAGGCAGGGTGGCAGCACCTCCAACCACAGCCTGCTCCCACGTCCAGGAGCGGGGTGGGATGTCATCCCTGGGGGCTCCCAGCTCTTCCCACTGCTCAGCCTGGTCCCTGTCCCAGGAGTGTTCAGGAATCACTGACTGGTTTGGGTTGGAAGGGACCCTTCAAGATCGTCTTGTTCCAGCCCCCTGCCATGGGCAGGGACACCTCCCACTAGAGCAGGCTGCTCAGAGCCCCATCCAACCTCAACTCAAACACCTCAAGGGATGGAGCATCCACAGCTTCCCTGGGCAGCCTGGGCCAGGGTCTCACCACCTCCCAGTGAAGAACTTCTTCCGTACATCCAATCTAAATCCCCCCTCCCGTCTGGGGCGAAGGAAACGTGGCAGTGCTGCGCTGTGGGAAAGGCAGGCAGAGACACAAAGGAAAGCCAGAAAGAATTCAATATTGTCTAAACGCCCGTTTTATTTTACAAGGTGCAAATATTACACTTTGCAGCTACGTAGTAAATACCAGATTACCAGGTAATTGCACTTAAACATCACCAAGTACCCTACCTGCGCAAATAATTGCTGTATTAAGGGCAGTTATTCAGTCCCTTGATAACCCTATAGTTTAACAGTTAGAAACAAGTATATCATTTATTCTCTTCACATGAAAGCTGCCGACCATTCAGGTTTTGCATATGATCAATGGAGGGGTTTAATGGAGGCGCTGCTGATCTAACCTAATAACCAGAGTGTCATAAAAGGCAATAAGCAGCTTCCCCCAGCACGTGAGGCACGGCTGTGCAGCAAGAGCAGGAGCAGTTCCAGGGCTCTGGAGGGGCTTCAAATCACCTCACTTTTATGGGGTAAACGTAACCACGTCAAAATCCAAACCTGACATTTTAAAGTGGTTTAAAACTCACTGTAAAACCCCACTCCGGGCACAAGCTTTCTTTACAAGGTCTCAGCCCTGCAGCTATTGTTGTGTCTCTGTAGTTCAGCTTTCCAGGGTTTATTTTCCTGGAGCAGGTTGTTGTGTTCTGTTTTTTTTTCTTTTTTCAAGTAAGGATTTTATTGGTGTGCCTTTTTCTAAAAGAAAAAAAAAAACACATTTCCCTCTCTTTATTCCATGTTGTGTATTAGGTGTCTGTGAAAGGCAGCCCAGCCACGGGGTGCCAGCTGCTTCCCTAACACACAGAGCTGCATTTGCTGCCAAACAGGCCAAGTTTAATACCAAACCTGGGCTCTCCCAAGCAGGCCATCAGGCAGTTTGGTAGCCAAGTGCCATTGCCTTTTGGCCACCTCTCCATGCCATGGGCACCTTCGCCTGCAGAGGCTCTAGGACAGGCTCTGGCTGGGTGAGGGTGAGGTGTGATGCAGCAGCAGGACCCCCCCTGACCTGCTCTTCCCTTCCCTGCTCCTCTGTGGGGTCACTAAGCACATGGGGCTGTGCCCAAAGGTCGTCTAAAATAAGACCAAAAAAAAATAATAAAAAAGGAGCCAGTCTACTGAAAGGTGAACTTTGCATTTCTGCCAGCACAGCAGAGGAGACTTTCCAGCCTGATTTGTGTAATAAAGCTCTTTATGCAGCTCCAGTGAAAGCGCACTGCGTCCCTGCACTAAAAAATGTCAATCTGTGCCAGCGAGGGAAAGCCCCAAATAAATCTGATTCCCTGTAGGAGAAAGCCAGAGTGCTTGAATAAATCTGGGATGATAACTAAGTGAGAACAGAGCTCTCAGCAGAGTATCGATATCCCACATGGATTTCCTTGTCCCAATTAACCTGATCAGTTTCTGTTATCAGAAGTGGGGAGGAAAGGGAATCCCAGAATCCCAACATGGTGGGGTGGGAAGGGACCTCTGGGGATCACCTCATCCAACCCCTTGCTCCAGCAGCTCACCCACAGCAGGGTGCCCAGGGTCACATCCAGGTGGGTTTGGGATCTCTCCAGAGCAGGAGACTCCACAGCCTCTCTGGGCAGCTGCTCCAGGCTCGGCCACCCTCACCCCAAAGAAGTTTCTCCTGCTGCTGGTCAGGTGGCACCTCCTGGGTTCCAGTTGGTGCTCATTGCCCCTTGTCCTGTCGCTGGGCACCACTGACCAGAGTCTGGGGAGTGAAGGGAGCTCAGCAGGTCTCCGACACCTGCTGACCAGGCGTGGGGCTTGTGCAGACCCAGCTGTACAGGGGCTCCTGGTGATGCAGGAGCTCCTCAGCCACGCTCAGGAACGGGTGGGGTTCTGCCCAGAGCAGGTCCCCGGGGCAGCAGCTTGGGCAGCAGCTCACCTTCACTGCTCCAGGCAGGCACCAGTGGTGCCCATGACCTGGGCATCGAGTCCAGCAGGGCTGGGTCCCCTGGGGTGCTGGGGAGTGACAGCCCCTCCTTGGCTGCTGGCGGGAGTGACGCCACAGAGCCACGCCAAAGCGAGCGCAAGGAAATCTGTCTCTTTGTCAGGGAGAAAATGTCATTCTCTACTTAGTGCTGCTTTGCATATTCTTTTGTAAACACAAAACTGTTGTTGGCAGCAAAAAATGGCTTTTCTGTGAAAGTTAGAGGGTCACAGCACAGGTGGAACAGCACGGAGGGGACAACCAAGGTGAGCTGGGCTCATCTGCAGAGTCAGGCTGGATCCTGCTCGGTCCTTACACCACCCAGGTGTCCAACACCTATCTGAGAGCACAGCCACCAGGGCTGGACCCAGCCTGGGCCCTGCATCTCCTCAAGCCAGCCTGGTCAGTACCTCCGAGGGGTGCCCAGAGAGCTGCCCTCAGCTCTGCCCCTCTCCCGGGGCAGCAGCTCTGCAGCCC
>NW_008603604.1:9996-19506 GCF_000691845.1 Merops nubicus | reverse complement strand
CGCCCGCCGTGTCCGAGGATGGTGGTGCTGTGCCAGAGCACAAGGTAACAGCAAGCTATGGTCAAAGAGGATGATAAAACCAGATAAAAACCAGTGGGAATTGCCCTGGGTGCTGGAGGCAGCAGCGCGGGTCCCTGCAGTGGCTCCCAGGAAATGGCAGTGGAGTTCTAATTGTTAATCTGAACAGCTGAAATTCAGGCTGAACTGGAGGCTGGGTATTGCTCCAATTGTGCAGCTGACAGGAGATGGCAGCTGGTGACACCACCTCCATGAGGAGCCCAGATGAACCTCACAAGGGGAAACATATTCCAGAAAAGCTTTTTTTTTTTTTTTTTTTCAGTTTTCAGCATCTCTAATACTGATTGAAATGTTGCAAATCCAAGGTAACAAATTCCATTAGTATCTCATCTGCAAGAGTCTTCACTGTAAAGAATGAATTGGATTCCTTTGAAGGGAAGTGAAAGGTTTATGTGCTGGAGAACCACACTGGAGAGAAATCCAGGTGTCCCAGTGGAGGTGTCCCAGCACAGACCCACCACTGAGCACCTCAGTCGGCAATGAGAAGGATTTATCACAGAACACAGTCTGGTTTGGGTGGGAAGGGACCTTTCAACCTCATCTAGTCCAACCCCATGCAGGCTGCAGGGACACTGCTGCAGAGCAGGTTGCTCAGAGCCCTGGCCAACCTCACCTGGAATGGCTCAGCCTGTGGGGAGAGCCCACGTGCAAAGCTCCAAGCTGCAGCCTTGGTGAAACAGGCCTGAGGAACAGGGATCATACGGTGCCTTTGGAAACTTTGCTCCTTGTCTAGAGAAGTGATTTACAGATCTTTCCAATTATAAGGCATTTTCTGCCCTACTTAGAATTGGGGCAGATTTCCAAAAATGTTTGGGTATTAAAAGACACGGCGAAGCTCTCACCAGGTCCTTCAGAAACAGCTCGGCACCGACACCTGTGACAGTGAGCAGCCTAGTTTCCAACCATCCATCAGGTGCCTCTCTAGAAAATGCACTTTTAAAGGAGTGATCCCCATGTGTCACAGTGCCAAGCAGAGCAGCCCCCAAGCCCCAGCTCCTCAGGAGGTATTTTGGCACCTCTGAAGGCAACAGCTTTGGCCTGGGGGTTCGTACAGCCCCAAGGTGTGTCTGGAGTCAGCGGAGGGAGGGAGCGAGCGCCTCGGGAGCAACACTCGGAGCTGCTCCAGGTCCCAGCTGGGGCCCGTGGGCAGTGGTGCTGAGCAAGGTGAGGGCAGCAGGTAGTGCTGCTGTCCCATGGGCATTGCTGAGCCTCCTGGGGAGCACTTGGCAGAAAACCTCTTAAAAATCGACCCTCCCTTGGTGAGGTGCTGAGCAACCTTCACTGGGGACCAGCTGCAGATAGAATCGTGGAATCGTAGAATGTCTTGGCTTGGAAGGGACCCTTAAAGGTCATCTAGCCCAACCCTCCTCCAGTGAGCACAGACATCTGCAGCTAGAGCAGGCTGCTCAGCGCCTCGTCCTGTGCACCCTGCACCCTGCCCTTGCACACTGCTGTGTCAGCACTGGGGAAGAGGGAGGACCATCAGATGTGCTGAAAGAGCAACGTGCAGCAAAGAACGCAGCATAGAAACACAGAACCACAGAATGGTTTGGGTTGGAAAGACCTTCAAAGGTCATCCAGCCCAGCCTCCATGTGCAGGGACACCTTCCACTAGACCAGGTTGCTCAAAGCCCCATCCAACCTGGCCTTGAATACTTCCAGAGATGTGGCATCCACAAGCTCTCCAGGCACCCTAAATCATGTTGGCTTGGTCCACACAAGCAGGAGCAAGGGCAAAAAGTGTGTGACAAGGTTTTGTATGACCTGGTCGCTGGTACCACATGGCCAAAGGGAGGGGAGTGGTGAAGGGAAAAGCCCACGCCAGAGGCTGGCACGTCCCGCTGGGCCGGGGAGGTCTCCCCAGCTGCCCCTTTGCATAATGTTCTCCCAGAACTTCTGAAAAACTCCATTAGCTCTCTCCGCTCGAAGGTGACATTTATTTTCAATTCTCCCCACAATGCCACGATGAAATTACGTGAACTTTAAATCAAACTTTAGTGTGACAGGACAACTGAAGCCTGCAGCTGCCCGCGCCGAGCGGGCGCCAGAACAATCGCGCTGCCGCCGCCGCGGTTTTATCATCTCAACAAATGTTTGTTTTCCATTTGCATTGGACAATGGAATTAATAAACTGTTCCACCGATTTAAGTTTTATGAAAAGTGTATCCTGCAGCTCAGCTCCTGACCCCACTTATCTCCAGCATAGAATTCGTGGTCTCTACAGCAATTGAGGGGCTCTGGCTGCGTGTCTCCAACACTCCCCGCTGCCCATTTCCCTGGTAATCACAAGGCGCTGACAACAATGCTCCACCGGGGTCTCCTGCCGCCCTGCAGCCACCAGGCAGCTCTGAAATGCAAAAGCCACGGCAGCAGATAACAAACCGGCCATTAGCATGGTGGCTTCAGCCACAGTGCTCTCGGGGGTAATCCCCGTGCAGGACAGCTCGCAGCCTCACACGCGCCCCAGCCTCGCGCCGCATCTGTCAGCCCAAATTCTGCCTCCGCGCGAGGCACCCGGCACCCAATCTAGTTAGACAGCTAACTGAATTAAAACAAAAATCTACAGATGCATGATAAATGCACAGGATGCTCTGTCACACATGAATGACTCCTGTGCAGGCCAAATGACAGATGTATTTCCTCGACTCCAGGCCAGACTCCAGCACAAACCACTCTTCATTTATCAATAATTGGGCCTTAATTTCATTTGGCAGTGCTAGAGCAGCATGCTCAGCTTCCTCTCCAATAGACTAACGCTAATTAGACTTTTTTGGGGGCATCAATCTTTTTATTTTATCCTCTAATAATCAACCTTAAGCATAGCTTTATCTTGCCTTTTTCAAGGGACATGGTGGGCTCTACCCATAACTCATTATTAGCGATAATGGAATGGGAATGGGAACCCTTCTATTATTTATGGCTGAGAGAGAGAGGCACCGAGGCAGGAGCAGGGGATCCTATGCTGCCTGCTCACGTTGAATCAATGCCTCGAGTTGCTTGCCACCTCTTTTGAATAATAAATGTCATGTTCTATTAGTCCTTCTATACCGAAAAGGGGATTTTAGTTAAACAGAGTCGATTTATCAGGGAGATTTTGGGGCAGAGTTAGATACAGGCAGAGCAGTTTGGGTGTACCTGTGGCATCCAGGCACTTGGGGCTGTTAGGGTCCAATCCTGGAGACTGTGGAGGACACCGCTTGGAAAAAAGCATCTCCATGGGGACTCTGGGCACCAGGCAAGACCAGGATTCTTAGCTTCTTGGGTTAGCAAAGGCAAACGGTGGGATCCAAAAGAAACCATCCCGGAATGAAGTGTTCCCTCTGTCCCACTGCATGTACATGTGTGTGGGTGGGGACACGAGTGCACACAGGCACACACGGGTTCACAGGGAAGCGAAAGGCTGTGCCTGAGAGCATGCATAGGCATGAAGGCAGAGATGGGATAATCGTGTAGCTTATTTACACACACATGATGCCATCAAAGGTTTATCCCTGCCGAGCCGAGCTCTGCAGCTCAGTTCCCGCGGTTTCAAACGCAGTGATTGAACTGACCTTGGTTTACATAAGTCTTGATCTTATCGCCCATCTTCCCTCTAAGCTCAGAGGCGAGCCTGATCTTCCCAAAGCCTTTTTCTGCCTACAAGGGACAGGCTGAGCAGCCCGCTCCCCTGGCAGAGGAGACCTGGCTCTAGGTGAGTGCTAAGCCCTATCGATTTGCTCCGGGGACCGGCGCCGCTCGCGCTCCCCTCCCCGTCCTCACGTGGAGTGCTGTGTTTATTGGCACAGACCAAACCAGTGATGTGCTCCTCGGGGCTGATTGCTATGCCCAGATGATCTGCTGGAGTTTGCTGCATGATCCAATCTATGGCATAATTGAAGAGGACGAGGAACAAAATTCATCCTTGTTTCACCCCAGTAGCTACGCCAAATTCAGCAGAGAGCTCTCCATATGGTCCAACACAAGTTAGGTAATGTGTATAATATGCCATAATAAATGAAGTCTCATAGGTCTTAGTGGCTAGTTATTATCAAAGATTTTTCCTACCAATTCATTGTGATTGGAACAGAACAGAGCAACTGGAAAAATGATAAATAGTGCTGCTGCGTGGTTATGAGAGCGACAGAAAAATCTGGTCTCGCAGTCTTCACTAAATAACAACGTGCCCACATGTGCTCGCTCTCCACTTTTGGAAAAGTCAAACCCTTCCAAATTCAAATCCATTTATTGCCAGGATGCATGCAGATGTATTTCAAGGGCCTCTTCCCAAATAAGCTGTGTAAGTCCTGGGAGACATCTTGTCCCAGAGGGGGAGAAATCTGGGAGGACTCATTAGCTCTAGTTTGGCTCCTGGCAGAGGCAGAGGCAGGGACGCCTGGGGGGCACGCGCTTTTTCCTTGGTGCTACCCGAATAAATGCAGCATTTCAACACGTCTTTAAGGTTTCAAGCAGTTTCTAAAACTTTTTTCCTAGTTAGGAATGCACTCAGATTCACATCCTCCTTCTCCTTATTTGTTGTTCCCATCTTCTTATTATTACCATAATTAAACTTTTTAGGTAGTAATTAAATTTTCTATTAAAAAAAATGTTCAGATGGGGATATCAGAAGATGGGATAATATTCCATGGGGGCAGCAAAAGTGCCATCGAGGATGGATTTAACTACATGGCTGGAGAAAGCACCTGTAAAAAGTTGCTTCTCTCTCCATCTCCATCTCAATGACCCTCAGTGCATTACACAGCCATATATTCTGCTGCAGTTCTGATAAATGATAGAATTATTTGTCACTGCTACCCTCCACAGCAGAACTTCATTGTCGGGGTGATGCCTGCCTTGCTTATTTATTTATTCCACTTGATGAGAACAATAAGGAGGCTCTCTCCTCCTGGCTGCTGCACACGTGACTCTGCAACCCGAGCAGCTCCAACCACCGGGATATGCAGCTGGAATACCTCATGGAACCACCTCGCTGGAGTCCCTTACCCCAAGGGCACCTTTTCCCCTCTACTTTACTACATGTGGTTTCCAAAACAGGGGGTTTCATCCCAACCATACCATGAGAGGAAGAAACACCAGGTCCTTGCAGGAGTCTGACGCATTTCAGCAGCCTGGTCACCGGATTCCATTCCTGGTTATTTGAAGCTCTGTGACTCTTTCTCCTGTCCACTCACTCGAGCCACAAGCCTGCCACTTAAAAAAGATTTGTTAACAGGGTTTCAGTGCTGCTGGACCTTTAACATTTCATTTTGCCTATAAACTAATTTTATTGTTTTGCTAGAGTGAGTAAAATCACTGCGTTTGTCTTGGAATGAGAAGTACTACCCTATTAAAGACAAATAGCTGATTAACAAAACAAGGCTTTTCAAAAAATACTGTTTTGGAGTAAATATCTTGTTAAGCTTAATGTTATTGCGGAGCTTTTTACCTTCCTTCTTGCTTCTTCACATCCAACTTGTCACCCCAAAGCTCTGGGAATTGGCTCGATGAGGACCTGGCAGCATGGCAGGGGCTTGTTCTCCACGCTGTCCCTGGGTGGGATGATCACGGAATCCTAGAAGACCTCAAGCTGGAAGGGACCTATAAGGAACACTGAGTCCAACTCACTGCTCCTTGATGTGCCAGAGAGCTCAAGTCCTGTTCAAACCAGGAGAGCAGAGGCCACTGGCCCAAGGCAAAGGACCCTGCTGCAAACATGCAATGTTCCCATGGGTGGTTAAAGAGCAGGAGACATCTAACATGCTCTGCAGGCTACTCCCAAGCTTCACCTGCAGGCTGGAAGCCCAGGGGTGTCATTCCTGGGTGCTCAGCCCAAGCCAGCTCACTCTTGGATCACCGGTGCCTCTCTGGAGCAAGGCCAGGGGTTGGGTGGCACCCTGGGACAGAGCCCGTGGCCTGGCACCCCCTGTCTCCTGCACCACGGGAGCACCCCCAGAGCACCCACCACACCTTCCTCCCGCTGCCCCCACGGATCGATACCTTCCTCGCTCCAGCCTTTTCTGGTCTGTTACCATGGCAATCCCTTGCCTCAACAGGGTCCTTGTGAACTTGTTTACCATCCCAATTATAACATTTTCAAATCCAGGCTGATTATGACAGCTCTGTGTCGCCCATCTGTGCCTGATCCGCTCAGCACTGCCACAACAAAGCAGGGGCAGGTCACCGCCGCCCCGCTGCCCGCGCTGCCCGCCCCGCCCCGACTCCGCAGGTTTGGGTGCTCTGGGGACGGGCAGGACTCCCGACCCAACGCCCAGCCTGCCAGGGCAGACCCGCCTCGAGGGGGCATTCGCCACGCTGGCACTGCCCAGATTTCCTTGAAGGAAAGTAAAATGCAGAAATGAACTTTTCTGTTGAGTTTGGGGTCATGCCTTTGCTTGTGTCCTCCTGGGGTTGGACCCGGGGAAGGGAGCTGCCACACCCCACTGGCTGTGCCTGGAGATGAGGGGTGGGAGCTGCTCCAGCCCCAGGCAGACAGGGAGAAATGAGGTGCAGGTCCCCTGGGCCACCCAGGAGCCCCCAACCACCCAATGCCTGAGGGCGCTTTGGGTGGAGTGGTTTTCTCACTCCTGTCTGGTCCAGATGGACACATCCATGGTTAGGCAGGACCTGAGTGAGGATGGTGGTCAAGGTGGATGGAAGAAAGTTGATATTTTACAGAGCTTGGGTTTCAGTAATAAAAGCCTTCCCAGGCACAGCTTGGGAAATCCTGGTCCACCTTGGCCACAGCATCAGCACGAGGGGAGGGCATCTGTGACAGAGCAGCTGGATCTGATCCTGTGCTGTCCCGTGAGGGCAAGACGTTGGTGTGGTTACACCAGGGATGCACATGGCCACAGGGCTGAATATCAAAAATGGGTTAGATATGGACACTGAGGAAAAAGCAAACCCATATTCCTTTTCCTTTGCTTCTTTTTACAAATATTGCTCCATGGCCAGTGTTGTTTCACATTCTTTGGAAATAAACCACTTCTTCTAGTAAAAATGCAATTTGACTAAGGCATTGGACATCATATAGCCATGAAAAGGTTCAAAGGACAGGCAGTGTCTTTTACAGTCAACAAAACCCAGCCCAGCTTTGAGGCACAGAAGCCCTTCAGACCCTGCATATTCACATCTAAAATTTGTCAGGAAAACCTGTTAATGCAGCAAAAAGGACAGGAAAAGGTGTGAGAAACCAGAGGCTTAAACATCCCTGCCAAAGAATAGATTGGAGTGGATCTCTTAATCCCACAGGCAGGATTGAGATCCATGGTGGAACCTGCAGCCAAATAATTTCAGGCTAGAGATAAGCAGGTTTTGGTAGGAATTTTCAACAGGGATAAAAATTTAGCCATTGGAAGCACCTAGAAAGAACGACAATAGCAAGCCTGACCCTTCAAGTCTTAAAATCAAGAGAGATACCCTGAAAGAGTTTCTCTAGCTGAGCAGCAGGACTGTGCTGGATGCAGCTATTCTGGGGCCTAGATTAAATTAAAGGATGATAATGGTCCCTTGTCTCGGAATCTGTAAAAGAAAAGTACACTTTAAAAAAAACATGTGCTGGTGTCACTTGTGCCAACTTGTGACTCAACTGCAACATGCGCATATTTCTCAGAGTTGGGGATTTTTCCAGATAACTCCATGCTCTCAATGGGTTCATTCTGAGCCTCTGAAGGAGCATTGTTAGCATCAGCCCGGGACGGAGCCTCCGCTCCCTCCGCTTCCCACCCTCCCCACACCCCGGCCAGCCCAGGGGATGCTGCTTCCACTGGCCTTCCCCCATGAAGATAAAGCAAATCTGTCTGTCAGCATGTGCCTGATGAAGTATTTCCTTACTGTGCTCAAAAAAAATCAAAGGGCTTTGGCAGATAAATGGAAAAGTGTAATTATGCAGATGTCCAAAAGAAGTTCCTGAGACACCATGTAAAAACAATATTGCTCTGGAAAAGAACAAAACAAACCAAAACACAACAGGAGCTCGTGGTCTCTCAGTGAAAACATTATAATCTTCCACAAGTATCAAATTAACTGAACACTTCCTTCATGTCCAGGGACGCCTGACTCCACGGGCATCACTTTCCCACGTACAGAGAAAGGACTTTTTCTGTGTAGTTTGATTTTTATGTGGAACCTAAGAAGGACGTGGACCTGCTGGAGCAAGTCCAGAGAAGGGCCATGAAGATGATCGAGGGTCTGGAGCACTACTCTAGGCTAAGAGAGTTGGAGTTGTTCAGCCTGAAGACAATAAGGCTCCTTCCAGTACTTCAAGGGGGTCTAGAAGAAATACGGAGACAGGATTTTTAGCAGAGCCTGTTGAGACAGGGCAAGGGGTGTTGGTTTTAATCTAAAAGATTAAAGCTTTAGAGAGGGAGATTTAGACTAGAGAGAAGGAAGAAGTTCATCCCTATGAGGGTGGTGAGTCACTGGCCCAAGTTGCCCAGGGAAGCTGTGGATGCTCCATCACTGGAGGTGCTCAAGACCAGGCTGGATGGGGCTTTGAGCAAGCTGCTCTAGTGGGAGGTGTCCCGGCCACCAGGCCAGGAGGACAGTTCCCTCCCCACTCCCCCAGGCCTGGAGGCGAGCATGGATTGATTCTCTCTGCACAAACATCACAGGAAATTATAGGCTTCAACAGGCTTCCAGAGTACCATTTCTCTCTCTTTTTTTCTCATCTCATTTTCATCCCATTTCTGTTTCTCTGATTCCAATTTCAAATTCTGGAACGGCAATCGAGAGATGTTTGTGTACGAGCGGCAGCAAAAGCTCCCAGAAACTCAGCGAGGGGATGGCACTGGCACGGGGACAGCCCAGGGGCAGCTGCTGAGTGGCCATCTCCACCCTCCTGCTGGCCCTGGCCTGGGCTGGGAGGGATGGCTCCGGTCCTCGGCCACGGCTGCCTGCCCCGCGCCACCGAGCGCCCGGGGGACCTGGGTCTCCTTCAACCCGACTGCAACACTAGAAAAATGACAGGGTTTGGGGCGAGGTGATTTTTTCAGATCCATTTTCTGCTTTTGTTTGCCATTAAATCCTAACTTAATTTCCACTGTGCCTGTGGCAGACAATTTGAGTGAAACGCCGCCCTGGCTGCCAGGATACTTCTGCTGCACTTTGTTGTTTAATCCTGCTAAGCTGAGAACATCTTTTGCTGAGTTTGGAGAGGCAGCAGCTGAAAAGAAGAAGAGCACAGAAGGGCTGTTTTTAAACCAGGATGTGTCTGTGCCTCAGGGACGGGGCACTGCCCGCTGCTGCTGCGAGCCCCCGGCCGCTGCTGCCGGCTGCGCCCCTGCCACAGCCAAGGGCAGGGGAGAAGGACAGGCAGGAGACTTCCACCCTAGCATCCCAGGGGTGCCCTAGTCACCTTCATCCTGCCTCGACGTCACCCCCACAGACATGCTCATGAAGCACGGGTTGCCTTCACAGCTTCCTGAAGTGCAGACCCGGCTCCACGGGTGGGACAGG
>NW_008603604.1:6363-9965 GCF_000691845.1 Merops nubicus | reverse complement strand
TTCAGCAGGGTGTCACCTCTCAAGGGCAGCTTTGGCTTTACCCTTCTTTGAAAAATGATTTTGCTTACATATCTACACTCCTGGCCCAACTAAGCCTTTTCCTGTTGGTCGTTTCCTTGACCATGACCAATTTGCCCCCCAAATCAGTGTTGTTCCTAATCAGCTCACAGACATCACCAGTGACTCTGTCCCATGGACATATCCTCACTGCAAGGTGTGTCATCTACCCCTTAAAATGATGCCCTCCAAGAGCACAGTCCCCCTAGCAGGGGTTCTGCTGCAGCCCCCTTGCCTCAACTCCCCTGCATTTTCCCCAGCAGAGCTCTGCTCCCCACTCCCCACTCTGGGAGCAAGCACAGGTCCTTCACCAGAGGGGCTGCTGGGGGGGTCCCCTGGCACAGCCACGGCTTGTCCCATGTCCCATGTGCTGGGTTCCACACCAGGCAAAGCTTGGACAGAGGCAGGGGCAAGCCCTAAGCCTGTGCCCCAGCCAGGGAGCTGGTCACTGAATTTCTGCCCAAACCCTGCATGCTTCTGCAGAAGCCTGTGCTCTTCCCCTTCCCGGGCAGAGCTGGGTCCTCTCCAGCCACTCATGTGCTGCCTGTGGTACCTTCCACGTGTGACCACTGTTGTGTGGGGTCTTTTTCTAAAGCACAGTGTTCTTTATTAATTTCGTATGTTAATAAATATTTCTGCTGCTATTATTACATAGAGAGCTGCTGCTTTAGGCTAATATTAGAAGTCCTCAGCAATAAAAACCCAATAATTTAAATTCCTTTTTGTCCCAGGGTCAGAGAAATGGAAGCAGACCTGGGTCTGGTGTCCCTCCCAAGGGCTTATGGCACCATAGTCCAGACCTACTTACCTCAGTAGGGAATGAAACAGGACCCAAGAGCAGCGCTGGGTCTGCAGCACGAGCGGGGTTGATGGACACGGGGTGGGCTCCACGTGGCCAGGGGTTGGTGGTGACCACGAGCCTCAGGCACGCACGCTGAAG
The DNA here is from genome assembly GCF_000691845.1 of Merops nubicus. Classification (NCBI taxonomy): domain Eukaryota; kingdom Metazoa; phylum Chordata; class Aves; order Coraciiformes; family Meropidae; genus Merops; species Merops nubicus. Next base: position 8,968 of record NW_008603604.1, on the reverse strand, counting down.
GGCGGGTTCGAGCTTTATTTGTTGATCAGATGATTCATCTTCCTCGCTGGATCCTTGATTTAGATCCAATTTCCAGGGCATCTGAAAAACAAAACAGAATCAGTTTGGTTACCTAAGTTGATTACTGTGTTATTTAAACCAGAAAACTCTTAACGCAGGACAGGACAAACTCTGTGCCTGCAGGGGACAGAGTTGTGTCCTCCAGCTCCAGGCCAGCCCTCGCTCCTGCTCCTGCTCCGCTCCGTCGCTTTTTCACCTCCCCCCAGCCCAGCGTGTGCCCCCCGAGCTCCTCCAGAGAACTTCTCTGCTCCCCCTGACATCTGGCGCATGCAGGAGGTCCCTCCCAGTGCCCGCGGAGGTGGGCCCGTTGCTCTCCTAGACACAGCCCGTGCCATCTGATTCCCTCGTGCCCTGTGCAAATCCTGCCAGCCCCGCCACCTTCCCGGTAATCTCTTAATTCTCCCGGCTGGCCGGGAAGAAGCTGCCGCTGGATTTCAGGCGCGTCCTCCAGCGCGGGGCTTTGCACGCAAGTGTCTTGCTGCACGCTTGGCTTTGGGCCCAGGGCTGGATTTAGTCAGACAGTGTTAATTTGAAATTCTTGAAAAACCTGAGGGTGAAGCGGGGAGGGTGGCTGGAGATTTCTGCTCTATTAGTGTCGGGGTGACAGATCCAGCTTAGTGGCAAAAGGAGTCACAGAAAGCTGGTGTCGGTGGGATTTCCTTTGGCTCTTCATGGGAAATGGCTCAGGAGCAGAGTTCTCAAGCCCACAGAGCATCCCTAGGGCCACCCACTTCTTAGGGCCACCCAATCCCCTGGGACCACCTGTTCTGGCTGGAGATTTCTGCTCTATTAGTGTCGGGGTGACAGATCCAGCTTAGTGGCAAAAGGAGTCACAGAAAGCTGGTGTCGGTGGGATTTCCTTTGGCTCTTCATGGGAAATGGCTCAGGAGCAGAGTTCTCAAGCCCACAGAGCATCCCTAGGGCCACCCACTTCTTAGGGCCACCCAATCCCCTGGGACCACCTGTTCTCCAGGGCTACCCACTCCTCAGGACTACCCACTCGCCAGGCCACCCGCTCCACCAGCTGAGGAGGAAGGAGACCTTCTGACTTGTTCCATGGCAAAGCCTAGCTCCACACAAAGGCCTCATTTCTGTCCAGTCCAGGGTGTCCAGCGAGACTGGGAGGTGCTGGGGTAGGGACATCCATGCAGCAAGGGGCTGGGGGCTGGGGGTGCAGATGTCCCTGCTGCAGGACGATGCAGGGTCCCCCCTGCAGCAGCAGCACCATCGAGCAGGGCAGCCCCACTGGTCTACCTGCCCCCTGCCCTCTTATTATAGAAAACAGATTATTACAGAGCATAGAAAAATGTTAACTGCTTGCACAGGCTTGCCTCACAGACCTCTCTGGGAGCTTCTGCTGCTGGCTTTTGGGGAGTCCTTGCACATAAGGGGGCTGTGAAGGGAAGGTCCAGGCCACACCGAGCACCCGAGCTGGAGGGGTGCGCACAGCATCCACCAGGAACAGGAACGCCACCGAACAGCTCATGCAGCCAGCACCTCGATGCCCCATCCCTGGGACCATTCCAGGCCAGGTTGGGGCTCTGAGCAACCTGTTCTGGCTGCTGATATCCCTGCTACCTGCAGGGGCTTTGGACCAGATCACCCTGAAAGGTCCCTTCCCACCCAGACTAGTCCTTGACTCTGTTTTCCCCGGTGAAGCCTGAACAGCAGCTAACTGTTGTCAGGGTGTGCCAGTAAAGATCACAGGACAGCACAGGGAAGCAGCGCTCTATTTCCTCAGATTTTTTCCATGGAAGGTGGTTCAAGCTGCCTGCTCTGAGCTGGTGCTGAGCTGCAGATCTGCCCCTGCCACCTGGACCCATCCCTGGCAGGGCTGTGCAGGCAGAGCAGCGTGTTGCCCTCAGGTTTCTGCAGACGAGGGGATTATGCTTTGGAAGGTGAGTTTATTCTAATAGAGGAACTGGGCTCAATTGTCTCTGCTGGGTGCCAGAGCCAGCAGCAACACCACGGCTGCAGCCACCAGCAGGTTATCTCCAGCACCAGTCTCACTGGGACTGGCCCCTGCCCTGCTGCTGGTCCCAGCTGAAGAGCCAGCCTCTTGTGGGCTCAGATGAATAATTAGCTGTTTAACACAGAAACTTTCTGTTGTGTGAGCAAACATTACTCTACACTGGAAGGTCCTTTTTTTTCATTGGGGATGACCGAGAGACAAATGATCAATAACAGCAAGGACAGGCTCTCTATGAACCTTGCAATGATTTGCAAAAAACCTTCACTCCATGGAAATACAGATCGTGTGTTCACGGGAGATAACGTATGATTAAGATTGGTACTTTTTTTACACCTCATTTTCAAAACATACACAACGCAGTGAACAATACTCAGGTCCTCACAAAACGTGCTTCAGGAAAAAATATCAAGGGTGGCATCTTGGCTTTGGGAAATTGACAGAAACGATATGATAGAAACTCCTCCATGAGAGGTTCCAAAAGGTTTAAATTTGCCCATTTACGTGGTTTTTAACCTGGTAGCATCTCTGGCAAAGCTGGTGGTGGCAGGGCTGCCACAGGCAGGGATGGGGCCC
>NW_008603604.1:2417-6347 GCF_000691845.1 Merops nubicus | reverse complement strand
CTCGGGCAAGGCGGGGGGGGGCGGGCCTGCCACAGGCAGGGATGGGGCCCACCTCCGGGCTGGGTATGTGGTGGGACACTCATGTCCTGGCCACAGGTCTCGCTCGGTCTCCCTCCCTTTGCTAGTTCTCAAATATTCTACATTTGCCTCCAAAATATCGCTGCTTCCAGCTCTGAGATTTCCCAGGAGAGGGTGAATAAAGGTCATTTGCTAAAACGGGGGCTCAACATTCAACTTTCTGTATCACTCACCTATTTTTGATGGTTTATTATGATCGAAGGTGCAACTCCATTGAGAGATCAGCGCCTGCCGAAATTTTAAACAGAATGGGGAAAATTGTATACGGTTATAGAATTTTTGATATGCGTGTTAGTTTTAATCTGAGCCACATTATCATAATTTAACAGAGGAGATGTGAAACATTCAGATACAATAGCTGATGTAATTAAATGTAGACGGGAGTTGCAGGGAAATGACAGGTTTCCATTTTCAGTACAAACACTCTTCCAAAAATTACGGGTGCTCAGCAACAAATATGACACCTATCTAAATTCAGGAAGTACAAAATGTTCATATTCACATGAAAAGAGAAGGCGGCACCAGAAACCCTCCGGGGTGGTGGGAGCGGTGCCGTGGCACAGACCAGACCCTGCCAGCAGCGTGGGGGGCACGGCCAGGCCTGCCAGCACCCCACCCAGATGCCAGGATGTAAATCCTGGCACCGCTTTCGCTAGGGAGGGCTGAGAGTGGGGCAGCTCTGCCTCACACCCAGTTCACACCTTGTAGCACGACCCTGGGTTTTTCTAGCTCGTGCCCAGGCTCTGAACCCTTCCTTCTCCTCCTCCTCCTCCCCATCCTGCTGCCCGCTGCCTGGCTCTGGCAGGAGGGGGCCGTGGGGCTGCAGCCCAGGGATGTGCCCAGGGATGGAGGGTGCTGGTACCCAGCCGCACTGCAGGGCAAGGGGGGCACCCCAGGAAGAGGCAGATTGGGGGGTGCTTGCTGGCTTTAGCTGTGCTGTGGAAACCCAACAATTGCCTCCATCCAGCAGATGGAGGAATGAGTCACGGAGAAGTGGATGGTTTGCACGTAGCTGCACGGGGACATCTGTGTCACCTCGGGCCTCTGCCCCAGCCACCATCCTTCCCCCTCTCATCTCCTCTGGGTCCTCCCCAGCTCCTTTTCACCCAACAAGCTAAAACCCAGTGAGGGTGCATCAGGGCGAGGGGGTTTCTCTGAAGCAGGAGGCTCTGCAAGAGCAGAAGGGACTTGCTTTAATGTCAACTATTCCATTACTGAAAACTAGGGGGAAGAATTACACCGGGCTGGGAGCCGCCGATAAACAGGCAGCTGGCACAGGGAGGGAAGCTTCTTCCTTCTATTACCTTGTGCTTCTGCAAGTCACAACTTTGCCAGGCGGTGCCGAGCTGTGGATTCAGACACCCAACTGCAGACTCCCCGTCTCCTCCATGTCTGCCTGTGTCTCAGCCAGCAGCACACCAGGGGCCAGACGCTCGGCGGGGAGGGAAGCCGGGGGGACAGCATCCTCTACCCGGCCGTGCAGCTCCTCCCCATGGATTCAGAATCCAGGAGTGGGCAGAACAGAGCTGCTCACCTTTCCCTGGTCACTCTTAAAGCTGGAGGCGAGTGACGTGGGGTACTGACTGTGGACTCCTTGTGGAAATCCCTGGAGGGGTTGCTGAGGGACATGGGGCAGTGGGGACCTGGCAGTGCTGGGGAACGGTTGGACTTGACAACCTCAAAGGTCTTTTCCAACCAGAACGATTCTGTGACTCCATGAAATAAAGCACATGAAGCTGGTCTCACAGCTCAGGTTCCCCTGTTGCCCTTCCCATCTGCACTGGCTGACTGCAGTGGTGCTTTTGCTGCTGGATAGACTCCACCAGCTGGGAACGACTGCCAAAAACGGGGCTGCACGTTAACACTAAACCTGGGCACCCAACGGGAACCCCTGAGCACAGCGGGGACACGGCGAGGACAACGTGGGCACCCAACCCCCCCGGAGCACAGCAGCTGGAGGAGCCTGCAGGGAGACAACACGTGAAGGACAGGTGCCCGCCTCCAAATTGCACAGACCCGACAGAAAACAGGCAAACGAAACTTCTTTGCATTGAACAAATGCAAATCCAGGCTTCTCTGAATATCTTCACACAGAGAGTTTGCCAGGAAAGCACACAGCTGCATGGTAGTGAAATCCTCTCCCATGACTGGCTAGAAAAACAGAAGATTTGGTGCTGCTTGTAAGACTTCCTCCTCCTCCTCCTCCTCCTCCTCTTTCTCCTCCTCCTCCTCTGATGCAGAGCTCGTTTGCTTGGTAGACAGTTCCCATGATCATTTCAAGCAGAAGGGAGCGATGGTGACTTGGCAAGACCCACACTGAAAATCCGTATTTGGATCATGAATCAGTACCATCATTTCTGTGTAAAGGAACATTGCAGGAGGATTTATAGCAGAGCATGCTAACGTCGGATCTGCTTGTCACAGATCGTGTTAAAGGCTACAGATAAAAGGTTTGCAGTTTACAGCCCTGGAAAATTAGGATGAATTCCCTGCTGTGAGCACAGAGCAATGACTAGCAGAAATCTTGCCTGAGACACAAGCTGGACCCAGAGCCACAGCTGACTGATGGCAAGACCAGCTCCGAGGGCACAGTTATGTATCTGGGTCCCGGGAGCACCTCTCTGCTCCAAAGCTGAGACCTCAGCACCCACACAGACCTCTGTCCTTCCAGAAGGCTGCTGTGACACGGTGCTGATCCTCCCCCAGCTCCACAGCCACGTGCCAGCTGAATTCAGGGAAGTTCAGGTCAAACCCGACTTCCACCGCTGACCTGCCGACGGCTAAACGGCTGAAAGCCCATCCCCAAGCACATGAAAATAGCTTCATCCAAACCAAAATTATTCAAGATTAAAGAGTTTTGCTTAAAACTGCGATCATATCTATGCACCCCTGAACAAAATCTGCCACAGAAAAGGAAACATGGAAAATGGAAACGGAACATTTTCCAGGCACATGGAAAATGGGAATGCTGCTTTCAGCACACGCTTAGGAGAGACTCTGTGGACCCATTCAGATTTCTTCTGTGTGATTTTAGGGTGTTCAAGCTCAAAACGCAAAGTAAAACCTCTAAACATTGAAACTAACACGTAGAAAAAAATTAAGTTTGCCGAAAAAGCTTCTGAACCGAGAGCACAGAATTTTTCACATGGAAGAGATGTACAAAAGCTCTATGAACATGTTTTCTCTTTTCAAAAGCTGTTTTCTAAATGTCAGTTTTATCGCCTTTTTTTTAAGCCATTTATGACCATATGTGTTTTTATGATATTCACAACATGCTTGTGCCACACAAGATGCAAATGTAATTTCCTGTTATAATGGCACAATATGCATAGCAACAAATGAGAAATGAGTGACACAAAATAATGAGAAGTGGCTCCGTGTGCCGGGAAGGGGTTTGACTCCCCCGCCGAGGGAACTCCCCCCAGCACTGAGGGGGCCTGGGGCTCCTGCTGCTGCACACCCGCTGGCCGCAGGAAGGGGCTGGCCCAAACTCAGCTCAGGGTGTCCCTCAACTCTGCCATGAGCAGTTGGAGAGAACTCGTCACAGGTGACATCTCTTTGAAGGAAGAGGATTGGGATTGTCCACTGATTGTCCCATTGCAGCTCCACCCACTCCAGTGAGTCCTCTCACCAGGGGATCCCATCTCCATCCCATTCGGATGAGTCTGAAGGACTCTTGTGCAAGGAGGTGGAGGAGCCAGGATCTTCCCAGAGCGGCGACCTGGAAGGCACCTTCCAAGGTCACCCAGTCCAACTCCCTGTGCAGGGACATCTGCAGCTAGAGCAGGTTGTTCAGAGCCAACCTCACCTGGGATGGTTCCAGGGATGGGGCAGCGACCACCTCTCTGGGCA
>NW_008603604.1:0-2117 GCF_000691845.1 Merops nubicus | reverse complement strand
AAGCCCAACTCTCTCACCCTGGCCTCACAGCAGAGGGCTTCCAGCCCCTGGACCATGTTTGTGGCCTTCTCTGGCCCTGCTCCAGCAGGTTCATGTCCTTGTGCTGAGGACTCCAGAGCTGGACATAGCACTCCAAACACTGCACAAAGCTCCAGTGATTACTGGATCTGGCCAAGGCCACAATCACCTTGGGAGGTACCTGTTGTCCCCGGGGCACCTCAGGGCACCGCAGCCTTTCACGGAGCAACCCGTATGGTTGACCCTGGTAACAGACTCACGACAGCACATCTCAGAGTCACAGGATCATACAAATCAACAAAGAGTGGGAAAATACACCATCAGGCAACACTTCATTCAGTACCATGGCTCATGGCATCTGAATGACCCAATAAATACAAGAGCTAATACATTAAACCAGGGGACTTCATAGAATCACAGAGTCACAGAATCATTAAGGTTGGAAAAGACCTCTAAGATCACCAAGACCAACTGTCAACCCAACACTCTCATGAGCACTAAATCAGGACCCAAAGTACCACATCCACATGTTTCCTGAACCCCTCCAGGGCTGGGGACTCGCCCCTCTCCCTTGGCAGTCTGGGCCAATATCTCACCACTCTGGCAGGAAAGAAATTCTGCCTAATATCCAACCTAAACCTCTCCTGGCACAACTTCAGCCCATTGCCTCTTGTCCTGTCGCTGGTTACTTGGGAGAAGAGACCAAGCCCCACCTCACCCCAACCTGCTGTCAGGGAGCTGTAGAGACCAATAAGGTGTCCCCTCTTCTCCAGACTAAACAACCCTATTCCCTCATGAGACATGTTCCCCAGACCCCTCAGCAGCTTTGGGGGCTGCAGGGGCAGTTTTGGGGGGTGCCCAGGGCTTGACCCCTCCCTGGCCATTCGTTACCCAGGCACTGAACAAAACGGGGCTTTCAGGCAGCGCAGCTGACGGCGACTAATATTACACCACAAAAATGTATTTTTAAACCAGCTGCAAACTTCAAAAGCCTCAAGTGAAATATTTTATTTCCCATTTGAAGTGAGCTCTGAGTGCACGACACGTTGTGGCCGGGGCTGGTGTGGGAAACGTTTGCCGAGACGGTTCCTCGCAGGAAAAAGCTGTCTAAAAAAACCCCAATTTTGTCAAGAGACCAGAGCACAAAAAGAAATTACGTGGAAAAGCCGTTTGAAACAAAAGAGTGCATTCAAAGTTTTCATTAGCTATTTTAAACAGTTTGGGGGTTTTATAATGTTTTCATTTTATGTTCCTATTATCTTAACGGTGTCACATATTGCCACTTATTGCGGCAGAAATGGTAAAATATTGTGCTGAAATATTGTGTTATTTTCATCCTGCTTATTAATCGTTAAGGGAATTGGCGATTAAGTATCAGTTGTGACATTTTATCCTCTCAAGAACACAGTGCTTTGCATTATGATCAAATCATTTCTGATTTACGAGTTGATTTGAGAATCCACACCTGACAACACCAGGTTTCAGGGTCTTATTTGCTCCTCACAAAAAGCCAAATCCCCCCAAACACGAAGGGTCTGCAAATTCCTGGATGGAGCAGAGCTGCTAAGGCAGCCGGTGCCAACACAGAGAGACCAATAATCTGGGATCCATGAGACATCTCCAGGGTGGAAAACATCTGAGGTGAAGGTCTGAAAACCAGAGCAGAGAGCCCAAAAATAGGAACAGGTGGGGAAATCCCATTTCCTGTGAATTTTTAAACACATTCGTGGATTTTTTTTCCAGCTGGGAGCAAGTGTGAAAGTGTTCTCATTTCCCACAGAGGGTGAATGGAGAGTTTGGGCTGGTTCTGGCTATGACCTTCGTTGACACGTTCACTCTGGTAAAAAGGGAATAAAAAGGTGTTGCACTTAAAATATTCATACCTCGGCGTGCAGGCTGACACGTGTAACGGTCTGAAGGAAAGCATTCCTCAGGGCTCCAGCCACCGGATCTTAGCTTTTGTTGGAATTACTCATTGAATAATAAATTCCTATGAATTATTGACAGCTTTCTCGTGTACTCCTGGAAGGCAGTTCCCACCTCGGAGCACGTTGCTGTGCCGCGGCTCCCGGGCGCTCCCGCCCCTCCCCGCCCGCTCC
>NW_008603603.1:61332-61620 GCF_000691845.1 Merops nubicus | reverse complement strand
CTAGTGGTATGGGGTACAACCAATTTATAACCTTGAGGTTGAGCAAACAACATGCTGACAATGGCCTTTAGGGTTTTTTACTGTTTGACAAGGCATTTTCTTTTGCTCCAGTATCAAACCAGTCAGCATTGTGGTCTTGTCAAAATGTGATAAATTGTTCCAATTGGAAACAACACAATTGGGTTGAATACTATTGGCCAGTTTATATCAACCTAAAAATGGGCTGTCTGTGCCGGAATCAGAGTATAAAATACAAGGCAGTAAGTGCAACTTTTACACACCGGACTG
>NW_008603603.1:46950-60902 GCF_000691845.1 Merops nubicus | reverse complement strand
TGGCACTGGACTTAATGCTGTTACAGCAAAATGGACTTTGTGGTTACCTGAACCTCTCCAGTACAGACTGTTGCATTCATATCCTGAGCATTACACAGGACCTCAACTTTCAACTAGCGAAGAAATGACAGCTGGCTTGCAAAGGTGTATAGATGGTTTGGATTTAGTGTTAGTGGATGGATCCAAAGTTTAATACGATATATGTTGATGTTTATTGTAATGATAATTGTCCTAGGTATAGAAATATCTTGTGTAAAATCAACTATACTAAGAACTGTTAACATTAGAATGATTCAATTTACTGATTACATCCCGGCAGGGATGGAGGAGGAGTATCAAACTGATGTCCCAAATTTGAGTGCTTGGGTATGACTATAGCCACGGGGTGGGATTGTAAAGAGAACACAGTTAATGACAAAGTCTGAATCAACAAGTACACCATGCAGCTGTATGCCTGGAAGCATGAAACCAAGCACTGGGTGAGGTGCCAGCACTGGTGAGGTGCTAAGCACTGGGCGAGTGTGGAGACCATCGCCAGATCAATATCTGGTGTTACCTGGGTGCCTGGAGGAGCGTGAAATGGGGCGGAGGTCTCGTGGTCCCAGTCTTCTGATGGCTTAAGCCCGAAACAAAGGGAGCCACTACCTCCACCCATGCAGGTGTAAATCACCAGACTTTACGGCATTAACTTAAGCGATGAGATTGTCTATAGTCATCCCCACCCGCATGTACACCCCAGTGATGTAATGTAAAAAACTCAAGTATAAATATCACCCCAATGTCGGCCCTGAAATTGGGACAGGATCGACTTGGAACCATACCGATGATAGGATGGATTGACACATTCGCTCCTTCTCCATTGCCCCCACTTGGGACGCCGTGTGGGTAAGATCATTTACCTCAGCTCACGCTGAGAGATATACTTTTCCTCCCCAGGTGTATTGATATTTTCTCCTCAGGTGTGTTTCTGTGCTTCCCTGAGTGTACCCTTAATTATTGTCGTGACTTTACTGTATCTAGGTCTATTGTGTTTTCTGTTCAACGAGCTTGTCTATTTGCCAGGCATCTGGGCCTACCGTGGGCAAGTTGTTATTGTTGTGGTGTGTGTGCGCATATATATATATGTAGTGTGTTACTGTTATTAGCAATAAATCTTTAGTTATACCCGTAGTTTTAACTTTATCACCAGCAATCCAAAAGAACCTGTATGTTGCGTGTAAATAAACCGTGCTATTCGTAAATCCATCGGCTTCTGCTGAATGTAACCAGACCTATAGTCACGGCCGTAATTGGAACCTATTAAGGGACAAGTTCAGCCGCCCCTAGCCCCTCTAATATCTGAGGACCGGCTAGAAAGCAAGGGGATTTGTCTCTTACCAGATTTGTCTCTCCCTTGCCCCCACCTACCCCCCTTCCCTTTCACGTAATAGTAGGCCAGTGTGTGTTAATTTTATTATTTTGAGTAATTTCAGATGACTACAGGTAAACTACTGTTAAGGATTGGGCTGAATGGTCTTAAAGATCTTTTCCAACCTAAATGATTCTGTGACTCTAGGATTCTACTGGATTGAGATCACCTGTATCCAAATAAGACAGTCTTGTCTACTTGGGTGTGGGGTGTTTGTTTTGGTTTTTTTTTTTGGAGGAGGGGGTTGTTGGTTGGTTGGTTTGTGTTTTTTTTGTTTTGTTTTCAATAGAGAGTCTAATACAAGTTGACAAACATGACTCATTCTTGTTTTTCCAGGATTCCTAAGGCTTGGGAATTTAATACTGGAACACTTAGGGGGTGACAGAGGTAGCTAATAAAATAATCCCGTCACACACTTTGTATTTTTGGCTAGTGTATGTATATATGTATATATCAGGTATGTAAAAGGAAGTCATATATCAAATCTCACTGTTTATTTAAATTTATTGCAGTTCTTAATGTTATTTTGAAAGGGCTGAGAAAAGAGGCTTTTTTATGTTTAGCATTTTTATGTTTAGCACTACTTAAGGTGGCAAATAGCATGGCCAGTGAAATGCATGCTGAGTGACAAATTAAAGTTGGTGTGCTATGAAGAGAAACAAATTAGCTAAACAAATCCAAGTTCTGACGGAAGCGGGAAAAAGAAAAAAATTACCTTGTAGTGAGAAGTACTATATTAGGATCAAAACACTTCATACTATTAGTATTCATACTACTTCTCTCCTAAATCACCTGGTAGATGTCTAATTTCTATAACTGCTTTTATAATTAGTTTTTAGAGAATATGGCTCTTTATGTATAGATTGAATAAAAGACCTTTAGTTAGCTTAGTCAGCAAAATCACCTAATTTGTAATTATCCCATTTTCATGTCGTATAAACTTAACTGTCATTTTATACAAGTTGTAGGTTCAATAGCTACTGTCCTGTTTAGGGTGTATGCCAAAGAAATGTTATTTACCCTGAAAAGAAGTCTGTGAATCTTACAACTTCTTGGCTTATTTCCTTAGAAAACAGCAAAATTATTTCTATCAGGAAAAGAGTAGCCTGTTGTCAGTAAAAGGTGAGCCAGCCTGGACAGCTTTAGCTTCATCTGTGTTGAATGGACAGTTTACTGCTGGGCTGATGCTCATCTGGGGAGTCACTCTTTCATCGTCCTCTGGCACTTGGGTGGGAGTTTCTTCCATGAGGATTGAGAAGGAGAGGGGAATGTCTCTTAAATGTCTCTTAAAGAAGCTTATTAGTTCTTATCAAGAGGATTCTGTCTGAGATGAGAGGAACAAGTGGGTAATAAAATTAGAGGGTGATTAGTTCCCCTACACACACACACCCCCCAAAACATATATTCACACCAATTAAATTGTAAATGGATACTGAACATATTCAGTTATTTCATCCACAGATATAGAATCTATTTTGTGCTAAAGAATAAAACAATTATATTTTTGATGGGGCAAAATCCAAACCATAAATGCTTTCACTTTATGCAATGTTAAATAAAAGAACTGAACCCTAAGCAAAACTTATTTTTTGTTAAAATTCCCTTCCTTGTTAGCCATTTAATCATTAAAAATAAATAGATAAATAAGCATGCTAGTTAGAAATCTGTCTATAACTTGCCAGTCTTATTTTTTTTCCTACCCAGCCTAGCAGCTGTGACAAAAGAGTTGTCTTTCCTAGCAAGTCAAATGTTTTTAATGACAGAAAACCTGATAGGTTTTTTTTTCTTTTCTTAATACAAGATTCTGTGAAATTAAGCTGCTTTTTTTTTTACTTTTTTTTTGTTTTCAAGAACATAAAACATACGATTAGTTTCCTAATCTCTGTGAGACGGGAGATTACTCAAAATTTGTGTTCTCTGATCTTTCTGGTCTAATACAACCCCTGGGGAATGCCTTATCTACTGTTATAGAGGGGGAAGTGTTGTGTATATATATATATATGAATAAACATATAAATATGTTTATACTATTAAGAATTCTTCTCCTTTGGTTGGTAGCCTTTCTTTAAGGTGTGTACGTCATCTCTGGGCAAAGCCTGTAGGAGCACATCCCAGTTTACGTTCCAAGCAGTACAAACTAACAAAATTCAGAGGTGGGTGGGGAGGGAGGGCTGTGTGTGCATGTGGGAATGTTTGTGGGCTCTATTTCTTTAACAAACATACTGTTCAGAGCTTGGACTACTGCTTTCTCTATTCTTTTTTTTTTTTTTTTTTTTTTTTTTTTTTTTTTTTTTTTTTGGTGGTGGAATGCTGGACAAGATCTGTATGTGCATAATAGCTTTATACTTTCATCCAGGCTGACTGGGAATGCTTGACAGTACCAGATCTTTAAAAGGGAAGTCTGTGCTCTCTTGCCCAAAAGGTGTAGTAGCTTTTTTATAAATGAAGGAATGTTTATCTGAAGTGAACAGAGTGCAGAAACAAAATTATTTGACTTCATTTAGTACTCCCTATGTGACTAATATGAACTTTCATAATAGAGCTCTTACAAATGACTCAAATACAGACTTGTAGTTTTATTTGCATAAAAATAATTAATATTTTAGAGAAAATTGGTTTTCCTTATTTCTTCATGCTGCCTTCTATTCTTTCTCCCAAAGAAAAGAATAGTGGAGGGATGTTTCTTTTTGACAAGCTGGTCTTCAACATATTATCTAAATGCTTCTATAAAACTTGGAAATATGAGATCATCACTTTTCTGGAGGTTTGTTGTTTTTTTGGTTTTTTCCCCCTTTGTGTGTGTGGTAGCAGGCAGGAAACAATGTAGTATTTTCAAATGCAGGAGAAACAGAATGTCTCTAAAAAGCATGGAGAAATCAAGTATAAAGTAAAATTATTCACGGTTCTGTATTAAAACATATAATACTTAAAAAGTGATATTGTTACAGTATGACAGAGCAAGTAGTGAAGATGTTGGGACTTAAGTGGCCACATGGCCTATTCTGCAAAAAGTAACTGCCAAAGAATTTTGTATCACTTATGTATATTATTTTCTATGTAACTATACCTTTTATATTTTTTTGCAGCTTAGGGCCTGCAAATACATCTTTAATGTGAATATTTTTATTTGATCAGGACAATATAACTTTGAGCAATTATCATGCTGCGAAATAGCAGAGAAAACAAACAAACAAAATAACCAAAACCAAACAAACCCATTGAGAAACACTGTATACTATTCAGAAAGCATTTCACAACAAATTTGGCCTGAAAACGTTATTGGTATTCAATCTCATACAAATAAAACTATGAATTTATAAACCCCCCAAGAATCATGATTTTAATAGAAATGTAAAAAAAAAAAAAAAGAAAATTAACAAGCCACTGTAATAATCCTTTTATGTAGCACCAAGAAAGATTATGCAACCTTAAAGGAAACTAACCTGTTGTAGTCAACAAACTTTTATCACTGCTTGTTTCCCCTGTCTTGAAAGATGCTCAACATCCTTCAGTTCCAGGGCTTAATGGTCCCATACCATTGCTGTCATTGCATTCCAACATCATATATTTACAAGAATAGGACACTTGTTATAGCAGTATATAGAATTAGTTTTATTCCCCTTGCTTACTATATATTTCCCCTGTTATCTTATAGGATTTTTTTTTACTTTTCTGCTGTCCTATACAAAGGTTTCTTTAGGGTTTCCATAGGGTTCTGAAACTGCCCTGTAACATGCCTAAAAAGCTCACTTGAAAGTCCTGTCATACATTTAAATTATGCTAAGATATTTCTGTTGAAGTACACAACTGTAATGGTTTTTGTTAACTTCTTCTCATTAATGAAAATTGAAAGTCATTGTATTGTGATTATCTTGACAAAGGACCACTTAAGCCCTATTTATCTATGTCTAGTGACAGTGCCATGTAGAGTTGTACCTGCAGAAGTGTGGCAAACCTGATTTTGTTGCTAATGGTGGACCATTCACTTCAAACTGCTCTTAGTACTTCAGCATTTTATTTCTTTTGGTATCCTTAGGCCTTTTTGATTTGACACCTGATTTCTTGTCAGTTGTTGTGTAGTGTGTGTACTTTAATATGGGATGACTGTGTTGAGTAAGCCTTAAACTACTTTTCTGCAGTGTGTCGTATCTTCCAGTCTTTTCTAATGTTTATTTGGAGAGAAGAGTATTTATAGAAATCTCTGACTAATCTTTCCCTTTTCTAGAAGTCTGTAACCTTCAGACTACTGCTTTCCTTCCAGGTGTGTTTGTTTATTGCCTGGAAAGAGAGAGGTATGCAGAAGGATTGGATAGGAACGGGCCTGCACAAATGAGTTGTCTCTACTGTTCCATTTAGGTAGCCTTATTTACACCAGTCACCACCCTAGAAAGTACAGGCAGTCCAGTATTGTTACCCAATAAATGTCCCAGCTATGTGGCTTTTCACGCAGAATTAAAATGGGGGGAAAAGTTTTGTACTTCATTAAGTACTTTACATAAATAAGTATTGTTGTATGCTTTGCTGGGGAATTTTGCCTGAATTATGAATAAAAAGTCTGGCCCAAGTAGAATGCACTGTGAAATGGTTGGAGACATTAACAATATTGTATTATTTAGTGTGAGCTGGGAAATACTCCATAATTACTGACAGGTGGTCCAGAATTGGACACTGAAATTGCCTACATAATAGTAAGTAGATAGATGATATTTTATGGGTATCCATTTTGATTTTAACATTGATTCACTAGTCATCACATAATTATATATAAAGAGACTTTACAAGATGCCAGTTATTTCCTGAGGAACCATTACAGTCCGTCAGACAAAACATCGGTTCTGGTTTTTAGATTACATACTATAATATAAGGATTTTCAAAATAAGGGTTATTTACCCAATAGACTCTAAAGATCTCTTTGGAATCACTGTAAATAGATACTCTACTCCTGGTCAGGGAATTCTGAGACAGCATATTATAATCTGGAATGGGTTGTTTCCATGTAACAAAAATGCAATATCCTTGGGGTTGGGGAAGGTTCAGTTAATGCTGGATTTGCCTTGATTCATATCAATAATCTAAAATATAGAGCACCTGCAACCAGATCACAATCCGGCGTGTGAAGATTTTAACTAAATGCAGTGGAATGAATGATCCTGAAAGTTGAGTGCAACCATTAAGGTCCATCAAAGACCAGGGCTTAGAATCTCAGGATGTCTTCAAGGCTGACTTTCAAATTTCAGACAAGCAGCTATTTGTAGGTACCTTCTGCAGTTGTCGGAGGTTGTGTACACACTCCTGAGCAGCTGAGAATGGCTAAATTAGGCAGGGTCCTGGTTTAAGTTGCCTGCTAGAGAAGCCTCACTTTCTGCTTTGACTGTAGGGATGATCGACAGATTTATGTCCATATGTGCTAAATTTAGGCTGATAATATTTGTCTTCTCCTTACTAGATACACTTCATGTTACTTAGAAGTACATGGGTTGATATTTTTGAATGTATATTAAAGATCTTGTCTTTGTAGGTATCCATTATTCTTAAAATTTGCATTTTCAAAACAATTACATTTCCAACAGAAGAATGTTTCTCCTGACATACTTTAAATGCATCATCTCTTATTGCAGTTGATGATTTGCAAAATTCCTTCAGTAAAAGGCAAGACTGTTTATTTCAATATCACCAATAATACCAAAGCAGATTATGCCCTGTGGGAGAGAAGTCACTGATATTACTTGGTAGTTTCCAGGTGCCTTAAGAGAATTAATACTTGACTGTCTGATTTTTGCAAGCAAGAGTTTGCACTGAAATTTTAACTGGTTTTTGAATATTTAATACTCATCATTAGAGTAGTTCTTCTTGAAACTATGTGAGTACATTAGCCCTTATTACTGTGGAATAAATTATGGCTCAAGTGTATTCCATATGTCGCGAACCAGTTTGCCACACCATAGTTCTAAGTCCAGAACTCCTTCCCCTTTTTTACTTAATCTGCTTGGATCCAACACTTTGGATCTTACTTGACAGTCTGTCTTGGAATTTGGACTTTGTTAGCTTTCAGTGGCAGAAGGTTTCTAAATATCTAGTTAGGACAAAAAATTATTTTTCCAGTTTGAGTTTCATGACCCCAGTTTCAGTCATACTTGTACTAGCTTTAGATAAATATATTTAATTATCAATGAAAGTTAGGTAGGAATTAATTCCCACTTCTAAATATATATGTACACACACACATATATATAAATATTCCTATGTCAAACCAGAAGTTATTTTTTTTCAGATGTAGTGTCTTTAAGAAAAAAAACAAAACAAAACAAAACAAACAAAAAAAACAAACAAACATTAAAGATGGCTGAGTTTTATGAGCATATGATTCTGCAGTTATCAAACTATAAAGGAGTCCTTTGACTCTGAGGTTTGGCTTCTAAAAGTTTGCTGTAACTTTGAAAATGTTAATAGAGAATGTGTAATGAATTTCCAGCACTACAGAACTCTTAGTGCCTCACAAAAATACTTTTTATTTTCTCAAATATATGCTTTGTCAATGATGTAAATGGGGTTGTAGAAATAGTGACTTTTTTGTTGTTTCTTTACCCTGGTGTTACATTGCAACCAAAGCCATCTTGAGCCTTTTAAAAATATGTAGGGACAGATGGTGTCATTCATCCAGCAAACTATCGCTGGTGGCTTATACATGGGATGATCCAGAACCTTGGTGACCTACAACAATGGTGAGGGACCTTGTGCCTCAGGTGGTCTTGGCCTCTCCTAGTACTGTGAGGTCTGCTACCATCCTGAGACTGAAGCAAAGTATTTTCAGGGGCTTCCCTTGGGAAACAAGGACAGGTATTGGAAAAGAATCCTACAGATGTTTGCATGGCAGGAGAGACCCTGTGCAAGTGCCCCTGTCCTAAGGTAGTTCATCCTTATGCTGAAGAAGTGAAGAGCATCCTTATACTGACTGAAGAGCAGGATATGTCCCATGTGAATCCAGTAGCTCATGGACTGATGACGATCAAAATAAAAGTCAGCTGAAAAAGTTCTTCAGGAGTTTGTAGCAAATCTAAGAGTAACCCATGAAAAATCAGTGTCAGAAAGTGATATTACCAGCTATGGCATCCCCTTTTATATGTTGTAATTTTATTCATTGAATGAATTGGAAAAGACTGTGTTTTGACTTTAATGAGTCCGTATGAAGTTGAAATAACTTGCCAACACAGTCATGCATTTCAGTTGTTTTTTTACACTGCATTTTACATGAGGGAAAATTGCAAATAGTAAATGTCAAGGATTCACTTGGGGCATTACAATTTCAGAGGCATGAAGCTAATACATATTTGTCTCATTACTGTCACCAGATTAAAGTTAGTCCATGGATGGCAAGAGCTCATAGCTCATAGGAGACATAGTTACAAATGACCTGTGGGAGGTCACAGATACCACAACTTCCTAAATTCATAATACAAACGTGTCATTAATAAGAAATGCGGGAGATGTTGTTCATCATCTTTCAAGAAGCTTTTTTTTTACTGAAAAAGAGGTGAAAGGCTTTTTATTTACAAGTCTCAACTGACCACATCTTTGGAGATTATAGTCAATAGGAGTAGGAAGGCAGAGCAATCATTTTGGACACCTAAGTCTATCTGTGATCTTGTCATATTAATACAACATATTATGCTTCATAATTTGTCTGTTGATATTTTGCTGAAGTATCTCTAGAGCACTGAGGTGCAATGAATATTGTAGGGGGTTTGTAAATATGGTTCATATGCAGTTTTTATCCTCTTCCTTCTTTTTGTTCCCATTGAGATATCAAACACAGAACTTGCTATAGTAATTCACAGAGGGTACATCTCAGCACCACGTGTGCATGTGTTGCTACTGTGTTAGCTTAATCAAGTTAGGACACAGAGACTGAAAAACCTCCTTAAGACATAGCCCTGCATCTGAAATTAAATGGATATAACTTTAATTGAATTTATCCAGTCTTTCACAGTTGTTAAATTATGTTAAATGTTTGGAATGTTTAGGATAGACAATTAAGATGTAGAATAATATAACCAAGCTACATTTGCTTAGCCTATTAAGACAATGTGGGTTTGGGACTTCCTTGATTATGCTGGAGTTATGTGGTGTACGTAACCATCTACTGAAAAGGATGTTAGAAGTTACCATTTAGTGTGTACATCTGCACACTTTAGCTAGTTGCCTGCCTGTTGAGTGGTGAAAGCTACAGTTAATGTATTAAATCTTTTGTCTGACAATTGCACTTTCTTTCTGTGTAATTCTAGATGCAATTTCAGGTGTCAGCTTTGATTCATAAAGCCACATGTGGTTTGATTCATAAAGCTGTAGATGGGTATCTGGTAGACTGCTTCTCTTCCTGTTTGTAAGAAGGGTTTGACACCAGGGGATTGATTGATATTTTCAGCCGCCTGGCTTACAAAGAATTGCAAAATGTGATGAAAGTGATGTTTGATGGGACGGTCTGTAATAAGTGTACGTATAAGTAAGTACTATTCACTATCAGAGTAATGAGTATCAACCAAGTGCTTCAACTCATCCATTCATTTTTTTTTTTCCATGTCTGACCAAAGTAAATCCCATCAGTTCAAGGAATCACAGATGTTACTGAAGAGAAGCTGCTGAGGACTGAAAAACTTATGCACTTTTGCTGCAGAATGTTTTTTGCTTGATGATCATGTAGTCCAAGAGCATATCTGCAATGTGACACATTTATATAAGAAAGGAGTGATGATGATTAGAAAGATCTGGGAGTGAAGTTTGTAGTTCTGTAAAGCAGTTGTTAAAAAGAAGGTCCTGGAGAAATTTAATTGCATAAACCGAGATTTGCTCTGGACATAGTACTGAAACACTTGAAATGGCGTTGTTGTCTGCTTACGAGGTTTCCAGAAAAATAATGAGAAAAGAGAGGGAGTATGAAGAAAATCTTCACTAAGAATTGGCAAGTATCAATTAAGAAAAACTGGAGAAAACTAAGAATATATGCATTCTAAGTATTAACTGGATTCTGAGATCATAGTGTCAAGTTAGGCAAATAGATTGTTTTTTTTAAAGGAGAATGTAATTTTGAGGTTATTTTACATACATGATTATTGTACTTCTTGACAGCTGAAAGTATATGGTGATGCAGGGAGGTTCCTAATAACTGAGGAAACAAAGAAAACATGCCCCTTTTCAGAAGCACAAGGAGGAGGATCTGTGCAGGTAAAAGCCATCCACAGAAGGGAAAAGAAGCCAGACTTGCAAGGGAAAATTGTGTCTGATGAACAAACATGGGAGCTTTCTGTTATGACATCACTTGCTGTTGTGGTGTTTTTCTTGACTTCACCAAGACCCATTCACAAAGTGTATTCTCATAGTCAAAATAGTTATAGTTTGGATTGGTGACTGCAAGGTGCATGGAAAATGGACTGGACTACTGAATGGCTAAATTGGCTGATTACTAACAGATCTGTTTACTAGAGCCAGTGGTTTTAATTTTTTTTATTAACAGTTTGGATGATGGGAATGAATGGGATGCTCTCCACAAGTCTGAGAGTGATACAAATCCAGGGTAATAATGCTACAGAGTAATGCTAGTATTCTTAACAAGTTGGAGACAAGGTGAGATAGAAACCTAATGAAATTCAGCAACAGCAAATGCTAAGTCCTCTGACTGTGATAGAATAACCACATGCAGCAGCTGAAGCTGGGTGTCTACAGCCTGGAAAGCAGCTCTTCAGAAAAGGGCACGCAAAGAAGGCCAGCTGTATTCTGGGCTGTGTGAGCATGGAGCAGGGCAGAGAGATGGACCTGTGACGTGGCCTTAGTGGAGTAAGTCTGGCAGAGGGCGTGGGAGCCACCTGATGGGGGTCTGGAGCTCATCACTTACTAGGAAAGGCTGGGGTGGGTTCTTTGTCAATATGTTCTCTTTTTAAGAAATAGAAATGGGAGTTCTCGACTGTGTCTAACGAGCAGATCATGTTGATAAAGAAAAAGTTGAGATTTATGCAAACATAATAACTGCATGAATAAATTCTATGTACCTTAAAAAAACAAAACAAAACAAAACAAGAAAACCAAACAAACCCACCCTAAGAAGAAGTGAAATATTCCTATGGGGCAGAAATCTGAAACAAGATTTATAAAAGCTGTATTTCCAGGCCTGTGTTAAATGTATTTGATGGCAAAGCAGTTAACCTCCTTTACAGCTTCAGGTCTTTTTTGACAGAAGGGAGGAAAGGCTTAGAATTTCTTAGATTAGCTGGAAAAACAAAGTTTATTTTATGAAATAAGGAACCAAAAATAGTGATGTAATTTTGCTGAATTATCCAGCCTTGAGGAATTGGGGGTGTGTGTCAAACTAAACTTTGTAAACTTCCATGAAAATCCAAACCCACTCTCATCCAGTTGGAAACTTCTCATATTAAACATAAATCTTAATCCTCAGTAATGTATGAGATTTCACTTATACCTCCATGAGAGAAGTCTGTGTTACCTGTCTGTAACCTTAACTGTGAATGCTTTAGTTCATGAGAAGAAATGTGCATGTCAACCTCTTTAGATGGAAAACCAGATTAGGAAGGATGTAGCCTGTATAAGCAGGGAACAGTATTTAATTTACCCCAGTAATAGTACAGGTCTTTGTGATCTCTGTAATCTGTGCTTCAGATGTTCTGGCAAGGATTTCAATGCCTATTATGGGCTAGGAATCTAAAATTGCCAGTATTCTAGAATTGAACAGAGCCTGTGATTTTAAGATGTGAAGTAAATGATGACTACTTCCCCAACATTTGTTTCTGTATAAATCCAAAATAAAATTTTTTATTAATATTTTTTCTTTTTTTTTTTTCCCCCCACAACTCATTACACTTGACAGTTTAATGAACACTGTGGTAGATGTGTTTGTGGAGAAGGTCAAACCCATCTTAGACTCTTGCAATTCCAGAATAATTTCTCTCTTAATTTAGTACTAAAAGCTTTAAGGAGCCTGTAAA
The DNA here is from genome assembly GCF_000691845.1 of Merops nubicus. NCBI lineage: Eukaryota > Metazoa > Chordata > Aves > Coraciiformes > Meropidae > Merops > Merops nubicus. The sequence continues at coordinate 48,502 of NW_008603603.1, read as the reverse complement.
TACCTTCCTTTTCTATCAGACCATGCTTCTTCCTAATTTCCCTGGTGTGCTGGGAAAGGAAAACTTATACTAAAGAAAATAAAATTGCAAAATCTTCCTTTTCCAGCAGTAGTCAAATTGAATGATTCAGTCCTGAAGAAGCTGTGAAGAAGCATAGTGAATTTCACTAGCATTCCCTTATAAATGCAATCGACATGGAGAACGTACAGAAGAAAAAAGGGTTATCGGTGTGAAACGTGTTCAATTTATTATTATTTTTTTAAGAATGTGGAAACAATACAAGGATGTCCCAAGTTTCTTCAATGTTCTTCATTTCTTCAAGAAGGAAACATACTGTGGAGCTGGAGAGATCTTAATTCATCACCCAGTAGACCTCCAGCAACTCCTGATTATTGCTTTGGGATTGAATTACTGAAAAATGTTTTGCCAGACTGTATTGGAATGCTGTCATATCTTCTATGGTAAGATACTCACTTTGAGAAAGGTGGCCTTCTACATTCCTATAGGTTTTGTAAAATCTTATAACTCACAGAAAATACAAAAATAAATGGCCTAACACCTTATAAAAGACTTGTCAAGTAGAAAGTTCAATGTTGTCCTTTAATTAATTCTTTCTTCTTGGTTTGTGATGTTGCTTCCTAATGAAAGCTTGGACAGAGGATCAGTCATTCTACTTTTTATTTGCAGGAAGGTAATGTAATAAAATAAGTACAATATGATGATAAAATGAGAAATACTGTAATGGAGAAATTAGTTATATGTACGGAAAATGGTCAAGTGTTTCCCCCTCTCCTGACGTCCCTCTGAGTACGTACCAACACTAGGAGGTGTGGTGACCAGTTTCCTGATTCAGATGCACAGCCACAAGTATCTTTCTTATGTGAGTATTTTGGTACATGGAATGCAGTGTTGTTTCCAACTGTCAGTAATTTGAATCTCTTATTTTGGGTGATATGCAAATATATCCCTATGACATTTCTAGGAAATAATTTTCCTACCTGCCAGACAATTCCAGTCTAACACACATAAGCCACACACTGTGCTACTTTTGCTAGTTTTGCATATAACTTGAAAATTGTTTACTGAGTTTTTTTAGTGCTGAGGAAAGGCACCATTGACTAAACTGTATTTTATGAACTCTTCTTGTTATAGGAGTAGTCTCAGATAGATGAATCACTATTTATTTCTTTGAAGCTTTGCATGTATGTATTTTTTTGCCATGTTATCTGTCTGCTAAAAATAACTCTTGCAGAAATGACAGAACAAATTTCATGAAGAAATAAAATCTACTGCTGTGAACATGTCACTTCAGGCAAAACAGTTGCTTATGCTGGCTGGAATGTTACTCTGATGTCTTTAAATAACTTCATTAGTCAATAAGATATGGTTTAATTATTTAAGTGATAAAAAAAGATGAGCTTTTGCTATTTACATCTACCCACTGTTTACTCTTCTTAGAGTATTTCTTTATATTAGAGCTGCAAGCGCTTGCAAAACCCCATCTGGCTGGCAAAATATCTTTTTGTTTATAGAAACAGAAGCTTTTAGCCAC
>NW_008603603.1:0-46919 GCF_000691845.1 Merops nubicus | reverse complement strand
TTTCCTGCTGAGATCCCAAGCTAACATTTTTTGCCAGCAGACACCACTTTCAGCTCATGGGAACCTGCTGTCACCAAAAGAGATTTTCCCTTGTGTGTCTTCCCTTTTATTGTGCCATCTGAGGTGAATGAGCCTTAGGAGAACCCCACTTTTTGTCTTTCTGAAAAGCAGTCTGGTATGCACTGTGCACATTTTCTGCTTGGACTGGCATCCCTCAGTCTTTTGGAATCATCCTCCTCCTCCTTTCAGCAAACACCTATTTCTCTTCAGTGACATTTCATCGGCTCAGTATCAGCTCAGAGAGTTTGACTTAGAGGATGCGCTCAACTTTTACAGCGTGTCTGTGTGTGATATCAACACAGTGTACTTGAGTGGCTGCGTGGTAATCTGAGCTCAACTTATTTATGGAAACTATGCGCAGTAGGCAGAGTGTATAGCTGAGCTTGTTTGCAGGAATTACGATCTTTGCCAGTTTCAGTGAGACAGCTGAGCTGCTTCATAATGATGCTTACACTTCCCTATTGAGCAAAAAGTTGACGTGCTAGAAAGTGGGGGAGGGGATAGAAGAAGTGTTATGCCAAATTTACCATGAACAAAAGAATTTTACTAGTTTCTCCTGTGTTTTTGATTATCCTAAAAACTGTCAGAAAATTGAATTGCTTTTTTGCTACTCAAATTACTCTGTTACTGAGATGCTCACCAGACTGTTTTTTTAATCCTTTTTTTCTTCTCCTTTTGATGCAAAAGGTTAACTGAGGTAGAAACTGAAGATTTTGAAAATAACAATATACGACTCAGTTGCAATGAGTGCAGGAAGAGAAAATGATGAGAAGATATTACTTGACTTATTCATTACCATTTCTTAATGTAGGCTTAATTTTACAAGGAATGTAGTAACAATGACAGTGTGGTTTTACACATGGTATTTTCTCACGGAAAGCAATGAGAGCACCATTAATTAAAATCTTTAAGAGGAGGACTAGAGAAAGCAAGACCTTAAAAATATTTCATGCAGGACTAATCTGACTTGGGTGGAATAACTTGGTGAGTGGGATATTCCATGATCCTTGTTGTTTGTTTTATTTTTTTCAAACCATATTTGTCTGTCATTTACAACCACATTTATCTTTGACTTCCCTGGAGTAAGTGTTAGAAAAATATTGCATTCTTGGGAATCTTTCTGCAAATTCCAGTAGTTTTAAGGTCTCTCTGGCATTACCATCTGCAGTGAACTTTGTTCATAAGGTAACAAACTTGCTCCTTGAGACAGTTTTTCCCCTGCAAAGAAACTTGTAAATGGTGTATGATCTGAAGCATTTTAGGACAGTGGAATACATCTCTTCCAGAATGTAGCAGTTAGTGTAGAATCATAGGAAAATATTTTAGAAGTTTGAACTGATACCATAGTGGGTGAATAACATGCTTTCAGGGGCAATATATGTTGCTATCATTATGTGGTACAATCTAGCCATTTGTTTTGCCTGTGTGCACATACCCTCCTGTTTTTGTAGCTGCTTTGGCATTTCATATGAGAACAGCAAGTTTTTGCTCATCAGCTGCAGGATCAGCTTATTTGAAGCAGAAGGAGATGTTTCCTTTTATCTTTAGGTTTTCTACAGTATAAGTATTCTATGCTATGGTAGTAGCACTTCAACTTTTTTTGGACTGTAATATGAGTAGTTGAGCATTCTGCTGACTCAAGGAGTTACTCCAGGTGTGTATTTTCCTGCTTTGCCTTTGATGAAACCTGTTATCTAGATCTGTTGATCAAAAATAACAAGGTTAATTAACTTCACTGTCTTTTCTCAGGAAGATCCAAAAATATTCTGTGAATTCAATATAAAAGTAACTGTCTCCTGGCATGGAGGTTCAGACATTCTAGACAGAAAATTGACTTTATCCATATGCCGAGCAGCTTTTCGTAATGACAAGAAACATAAGCTTAGTTTCTTTAGTAACTTTAAACTGGAGTTACAGGTGAAGGGGAGCAGAAGACCCTCAGTCAAGGACATATCCTTAAACTCATAGTAATTTTACTTCCAGAAAAGAAGTAACCTGCACTGCTTGAAAACTTTTTTGACCATGGGGATCTCCCCACTTCCCTTTATGAGATGATCTTTATATTGTCAACTCATATTGGGCAACAGCTTCTCTGGAGTCAATAGAACTTGCCCTCCTTAAAAGGGTACTTTCAGCTCACATGTAATTCTTTACGTAGCTTCTCTTCTCAAACAGCACTTTCAAAAGTTTATGTATTAAACTGTCTTCATCTTTTGTCCCCCTCAGTTTGACCCCATTGTGGTAGACTGCTGGGTTATAAAACAATGTAACTGAAGCTTCTCTGATTTTTAGCACACTTCTTTCCCAGTGCTCTGTTTTCCCTGTTTTTGAACCTCTCTGTCCTTCTGCAAAGGCCAGCATCACTGTGGGTGTCAGAAGCCACAGAAGCTAGTTTCATCTCATTTAGTTGAAGAGAGATGATTTGGTAGGCTCAAATGATTGCTGTAGTTGTAAAATTGTAGCAGTCTGCGCTGAGCCTTTTAATTGTTTTTATACCTCATGTTTCCAGAGTGCAGCAGGTATACATCAGGCATGTTGGGCTGTTTTTCTATGACTTGTAAGAGGAACTAATCTCTGTGATAATACTTTTCCTTGACTTAGTGGTACTGTTTACTAGTATCAGTCATGAAATACTGTTACCCTAAACATGGTGGAAGAAACGGGCCAAAAAACACTAACTTTGTCTGTTCCCATCAACACAGACTTACAGGTTACTTGAATAGCCTCATCCTTGGAACAAATAAGTAACGGATTGAAGAGCAATTATTGCTTTGAGTGGAACTACTGGTGCTCTGAACAAACTTTTAAAATCAAATTCATTAAGCAGCAAAAATCTGGGTAAAATCTAGACCCTGGTTGAATACATCACAGAGAATTCCAATAGTCTTCAAATGATTGTATCTTTCTTATCCAGAAGAGGAGAATTTCCTTTCTTTTGTATTGCTTCAGATAGATCATGTAAGAACAAGAGAGTTATCAGTGTGCACCCAGCAATACATTTAATGTAGTAACTGATTATCTCTTTATTTACAATGATGAAATTGTGGAATTTGGGTCATTTGGTTTGGATCTGGCTCTACTGAGCAGTCAAATACATGATGTTGCTGGTCCACTGTCTTCCTGAGAGAACATAGAGTCTGGTTTCATTAGACTGATCCTTTGCGTAGCTTCCATCACTCCATGTTTCATTAGACTGAAAAGCAGGAACTTGCATAATTCCTGAAGATTTATAAATCATTATTGCATACTCTTTCACTGTGAGATAGGGGATCATTACAACTAAGCTTTTCTTCCATCCTGCATATTAAGAAGCTTGAATTAATTCCTTGTTGTTCTGTCTCTCTTTTTTTGCAAAGCTGTGGCAAGAGGAATCATGATTTTATCTTATGATTTTCTGTGGTCATCCCTATAAGATTAAAAGGCCATTGCATAATAAAGTAACTGCAATAGAGCTGTTTCGCTTTTTTGCTTCTGCTTTGAATAAACTGGTACTTCAAAGGGTACACCATCGGCCTCGTTTCAGAGATACTTGCTTCAAAGCTAACCACATTTAACAGAAAAGGCAGGTAGTAAAGACCCTTCAAATGACCCTTTCACTTCTACAAGGAAAGGAAAAAGCCCAACAACCATCTCAGGTTGAGTAGTTAGATTCTTCAGAGGAATCATGAAGCATATGACAGAGTGATATTTTTTAATAGTATATCAGAAAAGAAGTTGCGTGGTTTCATGTTGTTGTCTGATAGATCATTTCTTTGATCAGTTCTCTAGGCAAATTCTTTTTCTGGAAGCAAAGCATTATCAAGGAAAAGGTTTCTTCCTAGAAAATACAGAAGATATTTAAATAGGCGCATTTAACTTCAGACCTTCCTTCCCGATCTAGGAGCTGCAGTTAATAGAAATGTGTGTGGTTTTAGGCCTAGCCCAAAAGAATCGATGTTCCTGATTTTAACAGCCATTTTCTTACTGATAGAAATCAGCCACATTTCCTTGTGGGGCACATCACAATGCAAGTACTTCAGTGTCATCTGGGGCCCAGGAGATTTGTATTCTGTAGCCGAATCTTAGTTAAGTCACTGCCTCAGAGTATTGATTAATTATCCACAAAGTGTGTGTTTTCATGAAGGCATGAGTACATCTCATTGAGATACTTTTAAATGTATCTTTCATTATTCATGACAATGAGTAGTAATGTAGTATAGTGGTTTGTACTTGAAATCTAGATCAAATAGCATATAATACTGCAATGTGGAGGATACAGGTGGTGGTTTTCCAGCAGATTTCGCGTAGCATTATTTACCCAGTGGCTCCAATAGCAATGTTTAGTTTATTCTGGTCTGAGTTTTTTTTGTTTATTTGTAGTAGACCTTCACATATTTTTAAGATTTATGGAGGAGAGTTTTATGCTTCCTCTATAGTCCAAATGCTGATCTTGGTGATAAATCATCTTGTTTAGAGTCTTTTCATGCACTGTATTGTCATGCTATCAATCTGATCATGTTAGTATCAAGTTTTAGAACCATGCTTCTAGGAAATTTGTTAATCGACTGGGACTCCCAAAATTGAGTTTTACTTGGAAAATAGAAATAAGAATTAAGTAAGCCATGGCAAAGATTCCCAGCATGTTTCCTTGTCTCTTCAGATTACTGTTATTGATTATTATACAGATTATTGGCTCTTAGTATAAACTATGGCTTTTAATTCGGAGGTTTTTCCCTTATTTGACTAATATATCTTGCAAGTGGCGGAAAATGCTATTTTAGAAAAGTGGTGCTTAATGTGTATTTTCATTTTATCATCCATGTTGCAATAACTTTGAGACCTGAAATTTGTAACTGCTTACAGCATTCAGCTTGTGTCTTGGTTTATTTTTTTCCAGACTTCCACCTTTTTTTTCTATAGATATGAAAAAATATTGACAAAATAGAGGGAAGAAGTTGTATTAGGAGAGATTGTAAACAAGTCTGTGTTATAAAGAAGAAATATAGAAAGAGTTTATAGAGGAAGGAATGCAGCTGCTGATTTTGTGCATGTGAAATTACCATAACATAAATACGACATTAAGGCAACGAATTCATCACTTCTCTTAAATTTGCTATTTTGGAAATCGTGTCAAAAATGCTGAAAAAAAAAAAAATTCACCGTTCTTCACTTTCTCTATTAATGGCATTTCCCCATGATTTTGCTATGCAATTCAGTATTGTTTCATTGTCCTTTTAATTTGAAACATCCTGTTAGTATTTAACCATGAACTTTTTACGGTAGTTTCAGACAGGACATAATTATCAGGACATGCAGAAATGTTCCGGATGATTATCCAATGGGTATTTCTGCAGTCTTACATATAGCCCATGTTTATCCAGCTTGCACAAGACAGGCTTGCTTGATAGTGTCAGGAGGTTTACTAATGTCAAGATACAACATTTCCCAGTTTCATCTTAGCTACTAGGTGTATGTTGAAGGAAGTTAGACTGATCTGTGAAATAATTTATTTGCTCTCGACAAGCCTATGGTGGTGGCTATGCATCTCAAGGTTATTCTCCAAGCACTTCTCCCCCCACCGTGCACCATGTAAGCAGCCCCCTGAGCCTAGGTGAATAGAGGTGCTGTGGCACAACACTGGGGATCCATGGATCCCTGCACTGAGCCTGGGCGGACACTGGGGCCCTGGCATGGCACTGGGGATGGATGGATCCCTGCACTGAGCCTGGGGGGACAGCAGGGCCAGGTGCAGCAGTTTTGGGACAACACGTGGGGGCAGGGTGCTGGGAGCTCTGCCAGCACAAGAGGTGGGCTCTGTTGGCAGGAACTCATCCCGCTCCTGGCTCAAGAGGTGATCTCAACCACCGATCATTGCCCTCCCAGAAGACCTAGCCATGGTTGCAACTCAGGTGGAAGCTACTGCCAGAAGGCACGTGGCGTCCCAGCCGGAGCTCCCTCCCAGAGGCGTGGCAGGTCCCTATCTGCAGGCAGTGCCAGAGCCTGACACTCCTCCCGGAAGGCAGCGGAGTCAAGGCCTGTGTGCACTCTGACTGGGGGGTGATCTGCTCAGCCTGGGGGCTGAGCTGGAAGGCGAAGTGGAAAGGCTGAGGACTGCAGGGGATGGGAGAGGGAGATAGACCAGTGGAGCCATATCCTGAGGCAAAGGCAGCAGATGAGGGCCCACAAGAGGCAGAGGATCACTGGCCCTGTTGCTGCCAGGCAGAGGGAGGGGACCTGAGAGATGGGGGGCCGGAACTGAGGACAGTTCCCTGCTCAGGGAGGCAGGAGAATCCCCTCTGAACTTCCCTCACCTTCCCAGTGGCCCTTACACAGCAGCTCAGGGCTCATTAAGAGGGATTTAAACTAGGTTCAGAGTGGGAAGGGGATAAAACCAGGCTCACTGGAGATGAGCTTAGGGGTCACATGCCAGTGTTGGGGGTAAAATCAATAGTCTAGCTGAAGTGCTACACTGATGCATGCAGCATGGGCAACAAACAGGAGGAGTTGGAAGCCATTGTGCAGCAGAATAAATATGACATAGTCACTATCACAGAAACATGGTGGGATGACTCGTACAACTACAGTGCTGCAATGAATGGCTATAAGCTCCTCAGAAGGGATAAGCAGGGCAGGAGAGGTGGTGGGTTGGCTCTGTGTGTTAGGGAGTGTCTTGATTGTAAAGAGCTCAATGACTGGGATGGTAAGGTCAGATGCTTATAGGTAAGGATGAAGGGGAAGGCGAACAAAGCAGATAATTCTGGTGGGAGTCTGTTATAGACCACCCAACCAGGATGAAGAAGGAGATGAAGCATTCTACAAGCAGCTGGCAGAAGTCTCAAAATCACAAGTCTTTGTTCCCCTGGGGGACCTCAGCCTACCAGATGACTGCTGAAAATACAATACAGCAGGGTGCAAACAGTCTAGGATGTTCCTGGAGTGTGTGAAAGCCAACTTCCTGTCAAAGATGGCAAGCGAGCCTACTGGGGAAGCTGCTTTGCCGTCTTGGGCTTAGTGACCATGGAATAACAGAGTTTTCAGTTCTTGAAGTACAGAAGAGGGTCTGCAAACATCCCCCTCAGTAGTAGCAAAACCACTACTGTGGACTTCTGGAGGGCAGTCTTGGGCCTGTTCAGAGTCCCTTGGGAGACAGTCCTGAAGGGCAAAGGGATCCAGGAAGGCTGGACATGGTTCAAGAAGAAAGTCTTAGAGACTCAGGAGTAGGCTGTTCCCATGTTTTGTAAGACAAACCAGTGGGGAAGATGACCAGCCTGGCTCAACAGGGAGCTTTTGTTGGGACTCGGGGGAAAAAAAGGAGAGTTTACCACTGTTGACAGGAAAGGCAGGCAACTCAAGAAGAGTCCAGGGATCTAGTAAGGTCATGCAGAGAGAACATCAGAAAGGCAAAACTCCAGCTAGAGCTCAATTGGCCACTATTGTAAGAAATAATAGAAAAGATTTTTACAAATACATTAACAACAAAAAGAGGGACAGGTAGAATATCCACCCTTTATTGGGTAGGGTGGGGAGAAGGAATTACCACCAATGATGAGGAAAAGGCTGAGGTACTTAATGCCTTTTTTGCCTCAGTTTTCAATAGTCAAACCAGTTATCCTTACGGTATTCTGCATCCTGACTGACCCTGTGGATACTCACAAATCTGTGGGGCCAGATGGGATCCCTTGTGTGTTGGAACAGAAAAGTTACTGGTCAATATATTATTTAATAAAAGGCGTATTGTCCTCAAGATGATAAAGACTGTAGAATGTTGAGATGTTCTGTAAGTCGGGGAAGAAAGTCTAACCTGCAAGTTTCTGCAGCCACTATCTAACTCCCTGAAGGTTCTTATTAATGGTAGTATACTCATACTGACAGGAATTACTATGTGCTACTGTGATGGTCCAGGTAGAGAAATGACTTGTCAATAAAGGGCTGCATGTTTTTACCTTGGCTTAGCTCAAGTGAACTAATAATATATTATCTCTGTTGCTTATTTTCAGTGAAGTCACAGCAGATAAAGAGTTGGTCTGCCCTACTTTAGCTACGTCTTCATACACTTTCATAGTTTGGAGGTTATTCCACACTATACAAGGCTTACAGTATAAGAGCAAGCACTGTAAGAGACTTCAGTGCAATAAATTATACTGTTCTACACAATTTTATGTAATTCTTGTTCAGCAGTGTCATCCAGGCAAAGGGAGGTGTGTACATGTGGTGTTTCTGATAATCAGCCTGTTCTTGAAGCCTAATGTGGGTGTCTTTGTGAAGTAAGGCCCAACTAGAAGAAATGACTAGCCAGTAAGGGCAGTGCTGAGTACCTGTTCAGAGCTTTCAAAGGGTTCTTCAGTTGAATAGGAGTATAGTAAAAATCTAAGAGCTCAGCATCCCTCCATGCATCAGTCTATACAATGCAGTCAAGAATATTTGTGATATATTACACTTAATTAGTTTTCCACAAAATGGAAGAGTCAGAGAATTAAAAGCAGTAGACTATTTTAATTTTGTGTCAAAATTCAGGAGAGTACTGATAATCCTTTGAATGGCTTCTAAGACATCATAGGAGAATCAGGTCAATTTCAAGAGTTCCAGAAGTAATGAGGCACAACAGTCTGTACAAATAAGACTTACACCTTCTGTAATTTTTGTTCCCTGAAATTAGATACATTCCTGTCATGGGTTATTTTCCAAGTCCCACTGCAGCATTGAAGAGATAGAGACATTTGTTCTGTCCCAGAGTACTGCAAGTCACTTTTCAGAGAGCTGAAATGTTGTCTACAATATATGAAAATTAGTTTGTAGGATTATCACCTTGTAAAGACATCTTTTAAAACATGCATGTATAACATTTTGTCCTTCTTTTTGAGTCTGTTGGACTTCTGTAATTTATATTGGGGCTAGAATTCACATCCCAGGTTTAGATACCTCAATTTCTTATTCCAGAGAAAAAAAAAATACATACCCTGTGACTATGCTATGTATGGTTTTAGGGAAGTCTTCTTTCTTTTCAAGTTAGTTGTGGAATAAGGGAAAATTCATACTGTGCTTATCTTAAAGATGTCTTCTGTCATAACTAATCATGTTCCATAGTTGTTTTAAGGAGTTTGGATGTTGCACAAGAAGTTACTTGGTCTGTTTCTCCACATCCTTCAAAAAAAATGCACAACTGGTCCTGTTGTTGCCATTGTGAAAGATGAGATTTTTTTTTCTGTTGTAGGTGTTATGGTGTATTTGATTTCTTCCTGTGTATTAAACTTGTGTGATCTCTACCCTGTAGAGCAGATGACCTCAAGTTCCCTTGAGGTTGCTCTCCAATGCTTTAAATTAAATCACATTTAAAGCTGATGTAAAATCTGCACCAAAGAGACTGAAATTGAAGAAGGCCATAAAGAGGGAAAATGTGGCAAAAATCTGGAAAATAACTTAGTTTTTATTTGGAAAGTTGCATTTACTCAGTGTTATTAATGTTGCTGAGTTTGTAGCAATAGAAATATTAAGAGAAATTAAACAAGGTTATCTTTGCAATGATACCCATATCTTATACTAAATGTCTCTTTTTTTCTAATCCACATGAGAAACAATCCTGTGCTCTGTCAGTGCAAGCAGAGCTCTTCAAAGCAAATCAAGCTTAACAGTTTGCAGCAGCTGATCACAACACACAGAATTACATGTATTGATTACTCAAAACCCTGCATTTCTAAACTCCAGATTATCTGCACAACAAGGTTTTCTTGCTACCAAACTCAGTTGTGTTCAAAAATAATTTAGTTATGGGGGAAGAGATGATCAGACAATGCTAGGAAACAGGCTACAACAGTAGTAACTGCAGATATTTCCATTCTGCTGTACTTAGGTTGTGTAAGCTTTGGGACTTTGCAGAAGCAGAACTACATTTTTATCCAAAAAGAGAAGAATCTTGCTTTTGGAAGCTAATAAACAATGCTTTTTATCTCTAAATAAGGTTAATGGAAATGATGTGTCAATAACAGCAATGAATTCTTTGTGGGGTGATTATTCCCCGTTTATTTCAAGGAACGTAACTGTGATGTGTCATGATGAGCAGATACTTTTTGTTTTGTTTTTGTTTAACTCCTTTTAGTTCCTTTCATTACAATGAATTGAAGCCACTAATGCACAGAAGAATTTTTCTTGGTTGTTGTCTTTTGTGTTAAAGTGGCTTTAGGTGGTTATTAAAAATATCACACCTAAGTATGTTTTTGGCACACAACTCTTTTAATGGCAACTGTCTGCTGTATTACAGGAATTAGTCCCAAGACCCTGTAACATTTCAGGGTCTTGAATCTCTCTAGTAACAGCCTCTTCTTGTTGTTGCCTGTAAAATAGCTCAGGTGATGGAATATTTGAGGCAATGGTTTGCCCATATCTCGATTCTTTCCCAAATGACGATGCCATTAGCAGATGTAGTCGCCAGTGTTAGGTTATACTAGTTTTCTGTTATCTTATTTTCTGTAAAGTATAATGATATGCTGAACCTACAAATAAGGGCCTCAGACTGTACCTGTTTCAACTTCAATAGGTTAAGAAACCGTGTTTTGTGTATCATTACTGCCATTAGGGATACATTCTGAGCAGGAAAAGAAAAGAGTTTTTTGAAAAGTATTTTATAAAAACAAATGAAAATAATTCAGCTCTCCACTTATTGGGACTGGTTTTCATCTTGAATGTTGAACTACATTATTACAATGCACATGGCCATCATACAACAGAAATATAAAAGAAAATGTTAAAAGCCATAGATTTCCTATCTGGGTATCAGGTAGATTCACTGTAATGTCCTGTGGACTATTTCAGAATGCTCCCTGCAAAATCTTAGTGTGACAAGGTGTCACTTTTGACAGATCAGTGGTGAAGATTGTGCAGACTTGAATTAATAAAGGTCAGAATCATCAACAGGAAGAGATGCCTGGTGGCATGTCAGCAAGCACTCATATATAGTATTTGTAATGAAACTGGTGATATGGGCTAGAAAATGTAGAGTTTGGGGAAGGTCTAGATCTTCTGAAATGTTTAAATATATTTTGACATTTTATAGGCATTTCCAAAATGAGTGAGCTCTAATAGTTCATGTAAGGTAAGAGCAAGGGAGGCGCAATGCTCCCCAGCCCGTTTTGACATGAAAAAAACCCACGCTTTTCTGGTGGGTGAACATTGATGTGGGACTTCATTTTATACTTTGGAAGTAAATTAATCAACAACTGAGCTTGTAAGGTAAAATAGTGATCATGAAGTGACTGATGATCTGAATATCCAGTGATCATTACAAATATAATTTTTACAAACTGATGAGTTCAAAAGCATTGAAAGTTTTTATTAAGGTAACTATGACAAAATCATTAAATGAGGAATCAATTCTTGATTTCAGCTCTATAGGTGAAAGTTCCGTCTTTGCAGGTTAAACTGGTTTTCAGATCTGTTCTCACGTTTTACAGTAGTGAAAAGTAAGTTTACAACTCTTTTTTCTTTTAAGAAATGGCTCATACAGCAATCTCTTAACTCTTCTTTCTCTATTAATGGCCTTCTATTCCTGTTTCTTGCCTTTCTAGATGCTGATGCTCATTCATTCCGGTCAGTCTATAGCTTTCTCCATTTTTAAGGGTCCCTTTCTACCTCATTTCCCAGTCTTGCCATTTTGTGGTATTTAACAGACATTATCTATTTACTTTTGCATGAGGGGAAATGAGATCTTCTGTATTGCTTCTGAGTTGTCTTGGCTCCTTGAAATTCTGTCTGGCTTTGACTGCTTTCCTGTACTTCCATAGGACCTTTTTGCTGTCTCTCTTTCTCTGCAAGACTCCCTCTCTCCCTGGCATTTTCTCTTTGATTTTCTTTTTGTCCCCTTCCTGCCTGACCCATACACTTCTACATAATATAAATATTCGACAAATCTTTTTATTGGGCTGATTGAGTACTGGTGGCATCACTGATGTGAATTATGGTTGTAGCAAAGAAATTGGTTGCTATTTTAAAGCCCATTTTCCTCACACTGAAACAGTATGATCCAGATTATGAACTTCATTGTACTCATTTTTCCGCAGTGAGTTGGAATCTGATGAATTTTGCAGTTTGCATCACTAAGAGGTCATTTGAAATAACTGGCATATCAGATGCAGGCTTACTTTTCCTTTTTTAGTTCTGTGCTTTGTACAAATATATAGCCATTCACCTGACTTGTTGACTCAAGTAGTTATTAATCTGCCTAGCTGTCTGTCTACCCACCTGTCTTCTTTCTTTATATATATAACCTTTCAGTAAGGGCCAGACACTGGGAACTTTAAAACAAGGCTAAGGGACAGGAAGGGCCACTCATGAAAAAGTGTGCAGATTTATTTCTTTGTTCCCCAAATATTTTTTTCTAAAATAGCTAATATGGAGCTGGCACAATATATATTGTATATAGTAGCTCTTTCTCAAGATAATATTTAAAATAGAAATCCCATGTCGTAAATAGGTGTTGGTTTAGTTTCACAGGAACCTAGCTAGCCAATGCAATTTACAAACAGGGTGCAAAGGAAGAAGACTCGGAGAACTACAGACCAGTCTAACTTCAGTTCTCAAAAAAAAAACTGTGGAGAAGGTTATAGCGGGTACTCTTGAAAGGCATTTAAAGAATAATGAAATCATCATGCACAGTCAACAGGGGTTCACAAAGAGAAGGTTCTATTTAAGTAATTTGATACCTTAATATGATAAGGTCACCATCTGGTGGATGAAGGGAAGGTGATGGATGTAGTTTTTCTGGATTTTAATAAGGCTTTTGCTGTCCCTAACACATCCTTCTGGACAAGCTGTCCCCCTGTGGGTTGTGCGGGTTCACAGTGCACTGGGTGAAAAAATGGCTGAAGGTCACAGCTTCAGAGTTGTAGTGAATGAGGCTACATCTGGCTAGTGACCAGTCACCAGTGGTGTTCCTCAGGGCTCAGTTGTAGGACCAGTGCTGTTCAATGTATTTATCAAAGATCTGGATTCAGGAGTAGAATGCACCATTAGCAGATTTGCTTCTGATGCCAAACTGGGAAGCGCTTTTGACTCTCTTGAGGGACAAGTTGCCTTGCAGAGGAATCTGGATGGATTGGCTGAAATTTAAGAAGTTGAAAAGCTGGATTTTGCACCTGGGACAGAGTAACACTGGGCACAAGTATAAATTGGGAGAGAAGTGAGGAGAGTTAGCCCTGCAGAAAGGGCTCGGGGGTGCTGGTTGATAGCTGCCAAGAGGGCAAACGGTATCCTGGAGTGCATCAAACCACCTGACTGGCAAGTGAAAAGTTATTATCTTTCCGTATTTGGTGCTGGTGCAGCCTCATCTTGAATCGTGTGTGCAGTTCTGGGCCCCACCATTTAAGAAGGATGTTGAATGCATCCAGAAGAGGGCAACAAAACTGGTGAAAGGACTGGAAGGAATGTCCTATGAGGAGTGCTAGAGGACTTTGGGCTTGTCTAGTTTGGAGAGAAGGATGCTGAGGGGTGATCTCGTTGCTTTCTACAGCTTCCTGAGGAGAGAACATGGAGAGAGTTGTGAGAGTTGTGCTGATCTCTTCCTCCTGGGATCCAGTGACAGGATGGGTGAGAATATTTCAAAGCTGCACCAGGAGACATTTAGACTGAACATCAAGAGGCATTTTCTACTGAGTGGGTGGTGAAACCTTGGATCAGGCTTCCAGGTGGTTGATGTCCCAAGACAGTGTTTAAGAGGCATTTGGACAGTGCCCTTAACAATATACTTCAACTTGGTCAGCATTGAATTGCTCTGGCAGTTGAACTAGGTGGTCACTATAGGTCCCTTCCAACTGAAAAACTCAATTAGATTCTAAAATAAATGTATCGTCACCGATAAGTGGGCTAAATAAAACCTTGGAAACAAGTAAGTGCACTGTCACATAGTGGAAAAAGAATAGATTTCCAAGTTAAAAATGAACATACAAATGATGAATACTGAGTTCCATTAAAACCGAGCCACTTGATTCCTAGTGAAGGCAACAGATGCATTGAGTAATGTGATATGATATATTGAAGGAGCAAGTTTATGGAGAAAGAAGCCAAAGTCACTGTGCATAAGTTTTCCTTTTTTTTTCTGCTATCTTTCATAAATTAAAATATATGATTATTACTGTATTATGTGGTTCTTGCAAGTGGTAGAACTCCTTTTGTTAAACACCACGAACAGGTGACATTTGACAGTTTAGTCCCTGATGTACTATCAGTCTTATCTGTAAAGTATAAAAATTGCTTTGGGCCATTATTATCTTATTCTTTACTGTTACCCATTGCACAAAGCTAATTGAGATTTAGTAGTGCAGTGGGACATTTTACTCAAATAATAGATATAATTTTATATTCCTTAATTTCCTTTTTCTTTCTCCTTAGTTTTCCCCCTCTCATTTCTCCTCAGGCTTATATTTTTAAATGTTTGTCTTGTGAGTACACAGACACTGAGATGCATAATTCAGTTCACAGAAAAGATGTGAATGTGCTATGTAGTATCTTGAGGAATTCTTTAACATGTATGTGCATCTGTGTGTCAGTAGGGATTTAATTATGGGCTGATACAGTGAAAATTCAGTACAGGAAATTGTTTATATATTAGAAGTATAGGTGCTGTTACAAGAGAACGAGGACATATACTAGAGACTTAAGTTTATTTTAAATGTTCTTTTTAGCAAGTACTATAATGAGTGGTGTCGTCTTTCTTAGTTTTCTGTTATGGGACACTGCTGCATGCAAGTCTTATTTGACTGTAGTGGAGTACTGGACTGCTGCCAGAGTCCTCTGTTCTGTGCAGTCTGCTGACTGAAGCCAAAGAGAGTCTCATTATCCTGCTCCATAGATAGTGAAAATAAAAATCAGAAGTCTTAATTTTGTGCAGAGAATTAATTTGTGTGCATTTGAGTTTTGCATCAGACATCATTGTGAAGTGCCTTCATTTTGTGAGAAACTAAATTCTCCAAAACCAGAATTACAATTTCCGATTTGTCCAGGTCATGTCAGAAATCTGTGGTGAAGCAAGAAACTGAATTCAAGGCTTTGTGACACTTTACTAGTGTATTAACCTGTGAATCATCATTCTTCCCAAAGAAACAGGATAACTGGCAGTTGTGTTTCATGCCTGTGGAAATTACAGACATCTTTTGTTCATTTCAGGGGTACTGATCCATAATGCAAGTGCTTAAGTTTGTAGTTAGGAATTAGTATGAGAAACTGATTCCAGCGGGAAAATCAATCCGTGATCTTTCACTTGTAAGCTAATATATCAGACAGTAAACTGCAGAGGTAGATATTCATTAGATGAATTAATTATTTATAGAAATCCATTCACTAAACCTTATTTCAG
Source organism: Merops nubicus (assembly GCF_000691845.1). Lineage (NCBI taxonomy): Eukaryota > Metazoa > Chordata > Aves > Coraciiformes > Meropidae > Merops > Merops nubicus. The sequence goes on along the minus strand of NW_008603603.1, from coordinate 31,540 downwards.
TGGTGGCATAAGCCAAGAGTTTTGGCTGTAAAATTTTTGTTCACAAAAGTAGGTACAGAGTTCTCAGTTGTGCAGTAAGCTAGATAAACAGTGATGTCAGTGAGTTTTGTGGTGTGCCAGAAGGTAAAGTTCAGTGTAACACCTGGTTGCAGCTGTAGTAAACAGTATCAGAATGACATTATAACAAAGACGGGAAAACCTTGTCAGACCTTTTATGTAACATATGCCTCTATGTATATACAAGATGTTTAAAATGAAGCAGCTGAAAATAAAGAATTTTTACATAGTCTGTAGAAATGTTAATTCCTGTAAAACTATACATTAGTTGAACCAGATACTTTCCAGTAAAAAACCTATTGGTGTGATAACTTTCAGGCAGTTCCTACAATATGTGAAATGTAAAACTTAGCCACTGGACTAATTTATACACAGTTTCTTGTAAGGAGGTTTGCTCATCAGAGAGGACTTGGAATGACACGGTGCCTGCTGCCAGCTGAAAGTGTTGTGCATGGTATGCAACCTGTGCAGATTTCATTCTTTTCATACTGTTCAGTGGACGAAAAACTATTCTTGTAATAGCTTGGAGGGAAGCATGGCTTCCATGTCCTGCTGCTCTCCTCGCTGATGTTACTTGCCAGAACCTGGGTGTGTTAAGTACTGCTAAAGTGTGGTAAAGTCTTTCAGACTTTCAGAAATTAATAAGATGATGCCCAGCAAAACTGTCATTAACCTTTCAGTGCATAAGAAACCACAAGGATTTTAAAGTGTTTGCCACCTTCATCAGTAGGGAAAAATGCTTCACCTGCTTTTTTTACATGCTTTAATTTGTGCTATTTGTTTTTAGAAGAAGAACATAGCAGATTTTCCTGAAGCTTTCTGCTTACATAGAGAAATTTCATCATAGAGGTAATGTTCTTTAAATAAATGAAAATTTGTTTGGAATCAAAAATTATCTCCACTCTCCATTTAACACAGAGTTGTTAGCTACTTACAAAGCTGAAAAGTGGTGATGAGTATAAATAGCAGCTACTGTATGAGGTCATTGGAAACGTTAATGGATCCAGTTTGTCCTACTGTGAAGAAACTACTTCTTTTCCACTTTGAAGATGTGTGCAAACCCTGTGAATCGTGTTGCTTTATAAGTCCAAGAATATAGCACTAGTGACATTGGTCATGTGTTGGTTTTTCTCCAAATACAGAATACCCATAAATACTTACTGTGACTTGTAATGTCAATGAATATACTGAATATAGTTACATCTGGCACATCATCTTTAAGATACAATTTAGATAGGAACCCAAATCTGGGAATTAAGACAGCCTAAGTTTACTAAGTAGGGTATTGTGTCTGCATGGTATTTGTGACTGGTTTTGCTCCACTTGGCTGTTCAAGGCTTCTCTTTGCTGGGCAATGGAACTAATGAAAAAGTGCCTCTTTCAGCTCTTATTTCATCCATCTGGTATTTCAGCAGAAAAGAAAACTGGTGGAACAGGTTAATTCAAGTGCAGACAACGAAAGCAGCTGAGAAGAGCAGGTGATTGAATAGGGTGTGCATTGAGGGAACAGGGACAAAGACTTCAGAGAACAGGAATGAGGGAAAATCAGAAAAGGGAATATACATAGAAAAGCACAATCTGACTTTCCTTGCAGGCTTTTGGGGTTTTTTTTGAAAGACCAGCTCATTTGTTAGGAATGTTTTCCTGTTTCCAAAACCATTGTTTTCAGAGGAGCAGCACATTTTGTATTGCATTTTCACCTTTATTTCAGACCAAGCAGGCAGATGGTTGAAATGTTGTTTCTTAGGCTGGTTTGTATTCTTTCTTACAGACTTTATCCTTGTATTCCAAAATCAGTTTCTGTGCCAGGTGAAGTACTGAGGAACACCAGCCTTTCCTTACAGAAACTCTCCTTGCTTTCTGTTTTGTATATTCTCCAGTTCCTCCTTTAAAATAAACAGAGAGAAAGACTACTTCTAATCCAGTAAGAGAAGGTGATGAATTTATTTCTGCACCTGCAAATATACAGTTTAAGCTCTCATCCTGACATTGGAATGATTCCAGTACTGTTACAATATATTTAAAAAGCATATAGTAACACTTTTTTCTTCTATTGATGACAGCTGTTTGAAATAGATGCCGGCTATCCTACGTGTTCTGTTTATCCTAAATCATCACCACCCTGAATATAGCTTCTTTAAAGAGGTAAAGTTATACCAAAAGTATAAGTTTTATTTAGATTAACAGCCATCTCTTAATTTTTCTTACAACTCACAATAAATGGTAATTTTATGCTTTAATACTTCTGAAGAATAACAGTAGATTATATGGCTTCACTCTCAACCCTTCGTAGCATTCAGAAGCAAAGCGTGCTGCTGGCTGAAAACAGAGCAAAATAGTTTCTAAGGATTTCCCCTTCTAGTTACACATTGCTCAGTGGACAGTACTCTGCACATACTAGTCACAAGAGCAGTAGCTATTTTCCAGAATATGTGTTCAGCCAGTTCTCAAGAACAAGGTTCTAAAATATTCACTTTTAATCCCTAGTTATGCTGAGAAATGAGCAATCCATTCCAGTGCAAGCTCCAGGGAGGGAAAACAGGAAAACATGATTTCTGAAAGGTTTCTACTTCATAGGTCACCATCTCTTCGTACTTTAAGATCACTCATAGCACTGTGCAGGAATTGAAAATTCTCCCACAGTTTGTGGGTGTTATTCGGTAAGCTGCTTTGTTAAAGATTACTGATGCAGTACTGGACAGTAAAGAAAGCAGGGGATTTATGAGAAGCTGTTTTTCTACAACTGTTCAGAGTTTGAGAGATAGAGAAAACAAGATGGGAGAGAGCCTGCAGATTTTGAAAGATAAGTTCTGCCTTGGAGAGGTGTTTTCAGAGAGGTATGGAGATCAGGTGTATGGATCCAGTAGGAAGTTTCAACCCAAGAAGCTTACTATTAGGGAAGAAACCCTTTCAGGTAAGACATGCTCATGCTGATCCAAATACTGGAAAGTATTTGGTTTAGTCTCATTTCATTCCTCCCTGTTCTGTTTCTAATGGGAAAGGTGATGGAGTGGGCTTGAAAGAGGTAATACTGTGAATCTGTGGTGGCTGCCCACAGTTTACCATCCACCGTGACCTCAGAAGAGTGTAAGGCTTCCTTTATCTAGACATGAAGAAGCCTTACTGATACGTAGTGTTTGTGGTACCAGGTTCAGATAAAGTAGGAGAATTGCAGATCACTGTTCTCTGGTAGACAAACGGAGCGCGTTGAAAAAGCACAGAGTAGAAAGAGGGAGCTTTTGTTCTTTACAAGCATAAGTAAGATGATCATTGTTATTGGATAAAGTATTTACAAATGAAGAAGGAGGATCCTATCCTGTTTTGGAGGATAGGATCATTCCTAATCAGCAATGTCAAGCTTTGCTGCTACCCACTTTTGAAAAATGGAGCAGTAAGTGTGTGTATCTTCTGCATTTCAAAAAATCCATAGGGTATCTTAAAAAAAAAAAAAAAAAAAAAAAGAGTACTTCTAGGTTGGTTTTGTTATCCCCTTTCTTATCAAGGGCAAAGCTTGCAAGTGGTGAAAACAAATCCCTTCTATTGCATTGGCTTGCTTTCCAGGATAGGGTCACACGTTCTGTTACAATGAATATGCTATTGGCTGTTCACTTGCCTTTAGCTGTATACACAGCAAAATCAGTAACGGTACTTTGTCTACACCTCATTCCATTTCCTGTGTGTTTCATTAGTGCTAGAAAAGCTTCCCATTTATGTTGCTTGTCACACACTTTCTGGCAATGTTTGTATGAGCTTGTACATTAATTAGTACTGGCAGGAATAGGGAGGATACAGGAGAGGAGACATGACCCAAAAATGTGTTTGTGTTCTCTCCAGAGATGCCTGTTCTTGCAAAGTATATCTTAATAACATCTGTGTCTAATGCCATGGCTTATCCCTGAACTCAGTAGGTTCAAGCAGGAGGATTAATAATGATTATTTCACCACGACAGTAGAAATTTCTGGTTACCTAAAAGGTTTTACTCTACCTTCCTGTATTCATTCCTTTAAACGCCCTTTCTTAGTACCCTTTCAGTTTGTTAGAATTTTCCCTCACAACTGTGAATGCTGTAGCCATAGCCATCACTTTCTTTCCCTCAGTGCTTTTGGAAAAGCAGGTTTAGTCTGTCTGCTTATGGAGTGAGTAGCTGATGGCCTGAAGACATGATCATCACTGATGCTATGCCTTAAAAGAGAAGTTTTCAAAAAGTTAATAAATATATGATTATATGTGCCTATGATTGCTTCTATTCCTAGCCATACACTTAATGGTCACATACAGATTGGCAGTTCAATCCAAATAAAAGCTCATTGGAACTTTATCACAAGCCTTAACTTTATGAAGATGTACTTTCTTACCAGAAAGACACTTTCCTCTCTTCCAATGTGTTTGCATTTCCTGTTTCTGAAGATTAGCAGAAGCTGAAGTAACAAAACACCACAATAAAGGGATAATACTTAACAGACAGTTGTAGAAAGGCATCGAAGATTCTGTACAGTGGTTATATTATCATGAGATTACAAAAAAGAAGTGGCTAAATAAGATACAAACAAACTTTATAAAGCTTTTGCTGTTGTTTCTATTGTAGCATAGCTTCTTCAAAACTACCCAGAACAACCCCAGCGCTTACAGAAGATCAATATTGTGCAGAATCTATTTCTGTCATCATCAGAACACAAACCATTTCCAGCCTTTGCTGAATGAATACCTAAGGGATTTCATATTACAAATGACTCTGTTCATATGCCATCTCTGTAACAAAAACCTGCTGTAATATTTTAAGGTCTCTTAGACAAAGCTGGAGACTATATGGCTTCAGCCCTGGGAGACTGGTAATTCAAAAATCATTTGTGACATTTCTTTTTTGAGACGAGAAGCATTTCTAGTTCTTCTAGTTAGACTTTCAGTCCTGCTTTCCTTTATTTTTTTATAAATTCTTTCTTTTTTTTTGTCTTTGCTTTGCTACATGAAAGAATTGATGTAGGTAATAAACCTGACCTAGTTCTACTCTTAAAACTGCAACTGACTGTAACTTGTTAGGGAGTTTGATCTCCTGTGAACTAATCAAGGCTTAGGTGGTAGCCTCTGTAGTAAGTAGATAGTATCATAAAATTCCTCGACAGGTAACTTTATAAATTGGAATGAAAAGTCATAAGAAAAGTGTCAGCAGAAATGTTTTCCTAGATCACAGGAAACTGATATCTTTCTGACATACAAAATGACACACGGTGGAAACACATCAGAGGCACAGGTATCTTTCTGTTTCCTAGCAAAAAAAAATTTAAAAAATTTAAAGAAAAAATAAAAAAAACCACCAAAACAAAACAAAAATAATTATCATCTCCAAATTATCAGTGATCCAGAAGAGACTGTACAGGGGTTAGTCTTGTAGTTTTTGTGGAGTGGGGCCAAGGGACAGGAGAGCTCCCGGCATACTCGATGCCTAAAGCTCACATCACGAATGACGACAATTTAATTGGCAAGTTTCAACACCTGACAGATCCTTTCTCAAACAGGACCAACTGCTGCAATGGAAATGCTTCTGTCAGTTGTGAGGAGTTCACCTGCTCACCGTATTGACCATTGAACTAAGAAGCTCACTGTGTTGTCTGTTGAATTATGATTAAAAGTGAAACATAAAACAGTACAGCTAAAAAGCAACACACAATATTGACATTAGAGACAAACATCAGTTACCTAGTGCTGTATATAGCAACCACGACACTTGAACAGTGCAGCCTGAAGCAGTTACTAAAGGAGTGCATGAAAAGTTTGCATGTTTGGGGACTGAAATAGTTGTTAAGTGGAAGTCATTAAATATGTTATGCGATGTACTGTACCATAATCTTGATCCTGCGAATGCTCATATACCCAGATGACTTTGATTGTTCCAAAGGAAGCTTATTCAAATTCAGTGCCGTATAGCAGCTTGCATGAATGGGGGGCATACCTTTGATGGCTGTTGGGCTAAAGCTCTGTCCACTTCTCCACTAGGCTTCTGAAAAGAGCTCTTCATACAGAAAATAGTCAGAAGAGGGCTTGACTGTAGGAGTAAAAAGGAGGATGTTTCTGTTTCTCTGCCTTCCTGAGTGTACAGGGAGGGGGAGAGGATATAGTGCCAGGGCCTTGCATGCCTAAGTGAATAAAGACGCAGTTCTGAGTTATCTCGCATATACTCTACCCAGTGAACATACCACATATGAGCAAAGCAACAGTTGCAGGAAATGGCTTAATTTGCCTAATTTTTTTTTTGTAAGTAAACCATCTAATTTATTCTGTGCTGAATTTCCACTATTTGGGAAAAAAAAAACCAAACAAACAAAAAAAAAAAACCACACCAAGAATTATTAAATCTCTGTAGTCTGAGCCGATCCCTGCCTACCCTGGGGTACTGCTGAGAAGGGGGCAACAATAACTCAAGTCCTAGCTCATACTTTATATATGGTGTAGTATAAACATGAATTTTTGGCCAAAACTATAATGGTATAAAATTCTGAATTTTGAAAAAGTTTATTTGTGGATAAAGTACATTTAGATGCTTTTTTCCTGAGATTTCTGAATGGTGTAATAAGTGTGTAATGTCTACCACATGTGGGCCTTATCTGAAGCTCATAGTAATCACAGAAGAGACTACTGTTGGCTGCAGCACTCTTCAGAGCAGGCCTGTGTGATTAATGGGTAACAGTACAGCTCCCAAGTTACTTTGTTTCTTGCCCTTTTCATAGAAGTTACTGCTAATTCATCGTAAAGTAATAAACCTTCACTTCATGTAAATGCCACAAATCAGAAGAAAATAAAGGATAAATAACCGAAATGTTGGGAAGAAGATGTTTATTTGCATCCGAATATTTTTGTTAGCATGACTCAGACAAAAAGTAATAGAGAATACATTTGTTCTTTATGCCGTTTATTTTTACAATAATACACACAAAGCAGTCTTTAACTATCACTGTATAGGGTATCAAGCTATCTTTAATTATCACTGCAGAATGGTTGCAAAATCAAATACTGTTGGCAATCAACATTCATTACACAATAGCATGATTGCATCTGTTCATTTTACTAGATAAGCAGGGAAAATCAGAATAGTGTCTGATTTATCCACTAAAACTGTCTGAGCAAAATATTGTATCTAACTCTCTTAATATCTCTCAGTGACTTTGATCAGATTAAAGTCCAAAGACACACAACCACAGATGCAAATTTTATAGTGCCTCAGAAATTAAATACTGTTATATTTCAACAGTCTAAATAGCTGGAACTATACTCCAGCTGACATGATTATAGGCACGGTATAAACTTATGATGGAGAGCTGTCTAAATCTCTGAGGCTACAGGTGCAGGATTATAGTAAGCCCCATTGAAACATACAGTATTCTGCCTAAATGCATGAGGACAAAATTAATTAGGCAGTTGATCACATAATAAAAGTATGATGGATAATCTAATGGAAACTACCAGATCAAAGTCAATAATAAACTTGATTCTTTTATTAGATGCAGCTGATTTTCAATTCCTCTATTTACAGGATTTTGTGCTTAATAGAAGATAAGGAAAAAAAAGTGTGGTTTTTTTTTTTTTTAAATGAGAACTCAGTTGCAGTATTTATCTCTGTTGGAAAATATAATGTGTAAGCAATGTAGAATTTGTAGATAGACATATCTGCAAGTAATTCTCTAAGATACTTGGCTGAAAAGCACATCAAAACGTGATGAAATAATAAGACGGGCTCCAGCTATTGGATTCCAACAGCTTTTGATTTGTACTCTAGTAGAAGCTCCAGGTTTTGATTCTCTGTTGATTATTTCCACAGTACTGGAGATGATTTGTTCATTATTTGAAAAATAGACAGCAGATAGCAAACAAAGGTGAGTTTGCAAACTGCATCTGAAAGGACATTTTGCTTCTGATATAAGTTCTTGCTTCCTATTTCTATGCTCTCCATAACTAGCTGCCCTGTTTATAAAAGACCTTTTAAAATATTTATGTTAAAAATTAATGAAAATAATAGGTAAGGTCACCAGAAAATGATGTAAGCAAAAACTCTAGGGATGTCACTGTTCAGGCAGCTTTACTGCCTTCGATGTAAAGAGGCTATTATAGAAACTGTTTTTTTTCAGCATCTTTGTAGGGCATCTCTTACCATGAGTCTGATACTGTCAAGGAATTACTACCGGTAGAAGGCAGGCACCTTTGAAGAACTTCGGAGGCTTTATCAAGGGCATGACTTTAGAGTGAAATGCATTCACCGTGTTGTTATGTGAATGTATCATAATGTACATGGAATCGTATGATTCTATATACTGATGTCATTGTCCAGGTAAAGATCTGACTCTGGAGGGAATTCTGAACAGTCTGGTTCTAAACTGAAGTTTTCTTGATTTTTCTTCAGAATGACACAATAAAAATTAGAACACTTCAGGGACAGCACTGAATCTCACTTTTTACCTGCATTAAGGTTTATATCTGTTCTATCTCTGAAATTTAGAGGTACATTTTAATTTGGTGATGCACATGAAGGCTGTTGCTGTTACTTGTTACCAGAATTCAACTAGCTGTATTGGGAAACATTTGAGTAATAATGTACCATGATTTTTTAAAGTCTGCTCCCTTTCTGGGGCAAATCAGGAGGACAACTGTATATCTGAAAGTACAATTGCTTGGATGTTTCTCTGCAGTTTAGCCAAAGCCTGTGGTCTCAAAATGTATTAAAAATTATCTTCTGTTTTTAATGCTGTTTCTGTGGAACTAGAATTCTCATTAGAGCAGGTTTTCTCATAGATTTTGAACTTCTGTCTTTATTTAGAAGATGAAAACTTGTGTCTACAGATGCCATTTAACAGTAGTATATAGTAGTAGCTATAGTTAATGACTGCTTCAACCATTGACTTTGTAACAAGTCCGTTGTAGTTTCAGTATAAAATGTAGACATATTCTGAAGAGCAAAAGTCAAATCACATAACCTACTGGATCTTGTATACTTGTAGCAGTCTAGAATACCTTCAGTTTCAGGAACTGAAGGTGTTCACCGTCACAATAACTCATACAGCTATTAGTTCATTCTGCTGGGAGCAGTTGGATATCTGGAGTTTGAATCTGGTCAGTCTAAACAAATTATTTCCTCCAGGCATACCATACCTTGTGTGCATGTATCAACTGCTAAGGATGTATTACTCTCAGGGTGTTATCTGGGAATGCATTAAAAAAAAAAAAAAAAAAAAAAAGTTGATTGCTGAAATATTTTATGTAGAACTCTGAAGCTTATGCTCAAAGTAACTGTTGGATTCATCTACTGAGAAGGCTTGGATAGAGGAAACCTTAATTTCTTCTTGGTTTAGACCTGTATAGTTTTTGAAACTCTATTATATAATAATAATACTTGAAATAGATGTTTCTCTGTTTGAGAGGTCTTTGAACTGTGTAAGTATGTTATTCCAACTGAAACAATCCTATGATTCTAAAGCCAGTGCTCCATGTAAAGAATAATGTGTGCTCCACTCTTTTGGTCAAGTTAAAAGTGTGGATGAGAATAAAGTTGTTGTTGCATACAGTTGCTTCCCAGTTTGAAAAGGAAGATCCTTCAACAGAGAATGTCAACAGTTTTAGAAGTAAAACATAGCCACAGAGAACTTATCTCACCATGTCTTTACTGAATCATTTAAAAAACACAGCTGAGGGTGCCAAAAGCAATTGACAACATTCAGTCAGCACAGTCTTCATACCAACAAGGAGAAGCTGTCAGAACAAGTTATAGCTCACAAATATGTCTGTAAATTAGCAGTAAAGAAATCGAGTTTCAGGTTTTAATTCCTGTTTTTAAGGGTTAAAACTGGTCCTCAATCCACTTGTAATTCAATTTCATTTGAAAAGAATGGATCAAATGTATCTGTAAGTTGAATTGATAGCTTGTATAGGAAGCAGTGATACCTTGCACCCTTGTGAATAGTGGTATGCTAAGCCCATTTTGGTACTAAATCTTGTCAGAATGAATTTCTAAGCACCATCAAATTGTACTGAATATTAAGATTCAGATAATGAATACGTGATTGGAATATGCCTGCTGGGCACTTTGGAGGCTATTCAGGTATCCATTTTTCTGTTTTCTAAACTGGACTTCAGTTTGATTTGTGCAGATGTAGCTCATCCCTTTCATATAGCATGTTGCAATGATAAGTGTGGTACCTGTGAAAATAGTGCCTACAGCATTAAGGTACATGCCAGCCCAGAATATGGCATATGCCACGTGAGGTAATGAATATATAGTCAAACATCATTGTAGTAACAATGTCATTTTAGAGATCAGGGTGTTTATCAGGAGAAAGCAAAACAAAACAAATGGCCGTGTTAGTTATGTAAGAAAATAAACTACTTTTTTATATTTAAAAAAGTGGAATGAATCACATTTGTCCTTTATCTTTAATAATTCCAAGCAACAAATCTGTGAAGATTTGTGTTCCTAAAGTGGTTAACTAGTTAGTAATATTTGGTACAATACTCCCATTTAAAAATTTGACCTTTTAAAGATGCTCCATAAAATTAAACTCTAATGAATTATAATAAATGGTGATACTTCTATAGGAGGAAACACAATAACAGTCTGAAGCTTTTGCTGTGTGCCATCAGTTTCAGGACCATGTTATGTATCCTCTTTCATAATTTTCAGGCATGGGGAGTATGATGTTAATACAGCACCTTAAAGAAATGAAAACACTTTTAATAGTATACATAGTCCAAGCTATCTTCTTGGCAGAGTAATAGTGTTCCTGTTGCTGTCATGATGCTTTTTCTGAGAAGTCCTTTTTTTTTTCCCTTTCTTTTTTTAAATAGGACTGTCTGCCATTTTAAGGTTCTTATATTTTCCTTGTAACTAATAGAACACAAATTGGCTAGTTGAATAACTTTAGATGAGCAGTGTCAAAACATAGATGTGTACTACTGAGTTGTGCTGTCTTTTCACAAAAGAGGGATGAGAAACTTAAAACTAGTGACCCTTCAAGGATCAAAGAGTGAAAAAAAAGTTTCATAAGGAGCATGAGGAGAGAAAAAAAGGGGAAGCGAGGGAGGAAAGGAAAGGAGTGCCAACCTGCATCACTGAAGTGGTAAATGGTACTAAAACATCAGCCTCCCTTCTACTGGCAATGTTTCGTATTAATCCAGGAATTCAGAATGGGTCTGTAAATGTGTCTTCAATTGTAGCCTTCAGCATAGATGTATATTCTCAGTCCCTTGGGCGCTGAATTTCATTTTTCCATTTGCTAAATGAGAACAATTTATCCTAAATCAACGATAATCAGAGTAAACACTATTATTAATTTATTGTTTCCAGACTAGGAAAAAAAAAACAGTAAAATGAAGCTCTCTTCTTTTATCAGTGCTTTCCGTACCCCTTTTGCCCTGAGGATCCTATTAGCAGAAAGCTGAGCAACTCTGTTTCATCAGAAATAAATTATGCCTCACTTTTTTAATGTAACTACTGAAGGGTTGTAAAGATTAGAAATATGTTTGAACCCACTATCACTTGATGTTGTTTTCCTTGATGTTCTGAGCTTCTTTAGGGGAATGAAACAACATGTTCTTTTGAAAGCAAAGAGCAGAGTTGCTTTAAAAGAACACCATTGCAGATTTTGGTTGATGTACAAAATAATTCAAAATCTGTACAGAAATATTTAAAGTAATGCATAGGCAGTCTGAAAAAGAGCTGTCAGAATTTCTGGTGTGTATGAGAGGCAGAATGTTTTCAGGGCAAATAGGTGGCAGAACTAGTCACCTTCATTTTTTAAATTATTAGAAAACTGTAATTCCCCAGAAACAGTAGGCTAATTCTCACTTTCTTCACAAAGCAGCTAAGGATGAAAAAAACACCTTTTAATTTATAAACACTGCTGGCACTACTTTGGTAACAAGCTGCTGTAAATGAAACTCTTAATTGCCTCAGAACAGAGTATTGTATACAAATTCATTTTGCTCTGTAAGTGCTGTTCTTTGTTGTTGCTATTTTACATTTTTTTAGGCAAATGCCTCCTTGTCACTGAAAGCAATTTGTTATCTCCCCATTTGTGGGGAGCTCTAAGGTTAAAAAGCAACCCAAAGCATTCCCTTAAGCCCTCATGATACCTAGAATAGATAGCTCTCAGAGCACTCTAAATCCAGGCTAAATTAAACTGTGTATGAAGCTTTTGTTAATTAACTTAGGCTTGAAATTCTGTAATGAAGGTGTATGAAAGAAAACAGAAAAAAAAAAACAAACCAGTAGGTATTGAGTTGTTATAGAAATATATAAGGTCTGTGCATATTTGTGTATATATATTTGACATTTTTGAACGATCTGTGAAAAAGTATTTTGGACTTTTCTATAAAGCTAAAGCTTGCTAAGCTTCTTTTTTTTTTTTTTTTTCCCTGGGTGATGTGTTTTGAGATTGTTTTTAAAAATTTTTTCTTCATATCAACTTTTTTTGTCTGTAACCATCCAAGACTCTGAGATTAGTCAGGAGCTCTATCTTCTACATTGTGAAGAAAGCACCAGAGAAGCATAACTGGTGTAAGACTATTTTGATTATATGCAGTCAAGACCTGTCAATTCTCCGAGCTCTTATTTCTATTATTACAAAGTTAAGAAATAAAAACTGTAAACAGTTGTAATTTGTGAGGTGTACCTGCATCAAGGCTGTACAGAGAAGACGTGGATGAATCTGTACTTAAGAACTGGAGAGACTTAATAAAGAACACTGGAGAAACAGAAGATCTCTTTCACAGACAGGTTCAAATCTCTTGTGGTGATTTTGGTTATGGGAAAGTTAGTAGCCAGTTGTAGAACACTGTTCAACACTTTTTATTATGCAGTCTTAGTTGCATGAAAAAAAAATGTGAATTTGGGATATTTTTATCAATTTAAACTTGACCTGGTCATTTGAAATAAGCATTGCTGCTTTTTTATTTTTTCAGAATTACTGTATGAGTGAATAGTCACCGGTCTTGAAGAGACCAGAAGACTGGTAAGTATTAAACACATTTTTTCATCTAGACTGCGGAATATATATTGTGAAAGAAAAAATGTTTGGAATTTCTGTGCTTGCTTGATTTGATGGTCTAAATGGTTCAGCAAAAATGACTTTTGCCGCTTAACATAGTGCCTTTGTGAATGCATTCAGTGCACATAAAGACATGAGGATTCTTGGTGTGTTTTATTGAGGGTTCTTTTGTGCGGTGATTGCTTTTAGGTGCAAAATGCATTATGAAGTTCAGCCTTTGCAGAAAAGAGGCACTTAGACTTGGTAATAACAGTCCTTGCTGCATCGGTTTATAATGGGATCAACAAGTGTAAAGATATAGTGTTATTGATTTTTTCCAAACTGTTGGGCAAAACTTAATTAAAGAAGAGAACAGAATTACGGACACATGTCATTTTAAATTTATTAACTGAGATTATGAATGTTCTTCTGGCACAGAACACATCCTTGCCAGCCAAGGATTCCAGTTGCTTCTTCTTGATAGATGTCAGCCATTAAGAGTGTTTCCTCGTAATAGGACTTGACAGGGGAGACCTAGTATCCCTACCTCTTGCAGTCCTGTTGGGTGTGATCTAATTGCTTTAATGTCAGCACACAGATTTGAGGAGAGAGTGCTTTGTAGGAAGTAGAGCTGAAGTAGGCTCTCTGAATTACCACAACAGGTGGAATAAGGAGCTGTGTTACAGAGTATTCTGGAATGGATAAAAGTTCTGACAGATTTGGTTTTTAAATACCTACTTTCAGGTAGGCAGAAAGAAACTTAAAAATTGACTCTCTGATCATCTGTAAGTGCCTTTTTGACCCTTAATGTTACAAGGTTAGAGGAGTGTGCCTTGGTGTTGGAAAGGCTGCTGTTTCTACAAAATACTTAATATTTGCTAATAATAAGAAAATAATGTGACAGTCCACAATGATAGTTAGGACAGACTTCTGGAATGTCAGAAAACAAACGTAAAACCACTGAGGTCAGAATATTGTGACCTTTCTTTCTTATGTTTGCCTTTGGAAAACAACATTTGAAACACCAAGGAAGTGGGAATGTAATTTCTTATGTTTATTATTCCATGCCTAACCTTTGAAGTTCATATTTTTGTTCTTTTTTTTTTTTTTCCTACTGGTTCTAAAATTTAATGTGGTAGTGTGCTAGCTGTTGAAAGCATGATCTGTTACATCCAAAAACAAAGGAAAAGGAAAAGCAACACAAATGCTATCTAGAAATGAATGCATGAATAACTTGGCAGAGACACTTGACGTGCACTTTTGAGGCCAGTGTAGACCACTCCGAATGGCAGGAATGAGGAACAGCAGCTTTGATTTCCTCACCTCTGATGACATATTCCTTCTCCCTATTTATATTTGGAATGGCAAGAGTGCAGTATCCCAGTCGCAGGAATGTAAAGAAAAAAAAAAAAAAAAATTAGCAGAAAACCCAAGATAATTGTCATTCAGGAACTGTAAGAACAATTTTTTCCTGCAGGAATAGGTTTGAATGTGATGTTACTGTGTGATTCTGCAGTCAATGTTGACAGTGCAAGTAGGGAGAGAGGCAGGTAGTGGATGAGCAGCAGCTTTGGGTACTCCTAAATCAATTTATACCTATTGTGGAGCTGCTCCCCAAATTGCTTGAAGCCAACAAAATCCAGAGAACTTCCCCATGAGTTAAAATAATGTTTGAATTACAGTATAAATGGCAGTTCATAAGCCTCTATGCTTCACCTTCCTGTAAGATACAACTTTAGTTCTATCTTTAATTCATCTAGCAGTAGATATAAGAGATATAAACGTGGATCAGTCTTTGATGAGCGGTACTAAGTACTGCAGATATTGCTAGAGGCCGTTTCACACAGTCAATCACCCAATAAAGGAAGTTCATGTCATAAAGGTAGCTTGGGGTTTCAAATAATCTTCACATTTACTGTTTTGCAAGCAGAATTTTATAAAGTGTGGTTAAGATAACTATTAACATTTCAAATTTGACTTGCACATTGGACATTCATTTATCTGATAATTATGTTTAAATCCGTTCACACATAAAGAAATTTAGTATTGTCATTGTGATGTTAATACAAAGGTTTTTCTGAAGAAGCCCAGGAGCAGCACAAAACTCCAAAACCAGCATATTTAAGAATAAAAAAACAAGGTGATGATTACAAACTACACAGTGTTTATAACTTGGTGCCTAGCAGGGGAAAGTTTACAATCTAGAAAATGTGCATAACCATTTGTGTTATTGAAGGCCATCACAGTGAAGACAGCAAGTAAAATTCAGAGTTATCCTTAAGATTATTAGGACTGTTGGAAAATGAAGCCCTGACGTTATCTATATGAAGAATAAAATATGGTTATATATGAGCCTAGACAGGTTTGTGGTAGTTGTTATTGAAGTTTTATAGTTTTTCATTAAATAACTCTTCTGTTGATCCGTGAATCAAAGATAAACTGAGAAATAAATATATATACATGTATATTACAGAATATTTGTCATTACCTGATTCCATGAAAAGTAGAAATCTTAAAAAAAAAAAAGGCAACATAAAATATTCTGGGGGTTATAAAAGAAACTTGCCAGGAGATATCCGCTTTACAAATAGCTGTAGTCTAAAGGAGCAGTTAAAGACTTCATTCAAAATTAAAGGAAGAAGAAACAAAGAAAAATAATAATTTTAAAAGAAAAATCCTATGTTGTGAACACACATCTCATACTGTGGTCTTTTTTACAGTGTAGTCAATGGCAAAATGTACATATTACTAATCTACAATTTATTCATTGTAATAATTAATTAGTATGATACGTCCAATTCATGGGAAGTTCTCTCATCAAGAATTTTAAAATACAGAATTCACAGTTGTTTACAGCTGAATCATTCACAATGTATATCAATCAAGTTTTGATAAAATGCTGGTGATAAAATTTTGAGAGTGAAAGCAGAGTATTTCGCCTTAAAGAATGTACTTGACTAACCTAAACAAGATGTAAAATAAATGCTTCCCACATCACCGGTAGCACTTGTGATTAATGTAGGTAGAACAGTTTCATTGTGTAATGTTATGCATCACAGTAATAAACGCACAGAAAATAGTCCTTTTAAAGAGCTATGCCTGATTTTGCTTCTAACAGAGAGCATAAATGAAAGGTGATTAATAAGCTATCTTTCACCACAATTATAAATCAAAATTAGAGATGCATTAAAAAATGAACAGCGCAGTGTCTGGAAATCACGTACTGTACAGCAATGTCTTCCCCACTCAGTTTCCGAGAAGAGAGTTTCCTTTAGTGACACTGGAGTTACAGAACATTACGTGTCCACCAAAAATGTTGCACCGTTCTTCTGCTGAAGAAATTTCCCTGGAATGGGAAAGTGATTTACAGTTTCATAGGAAAGATGGAACGTGGTGTGTATTTTCATGAGGTGTAGGTATTTAGTTCTCCATAAATGTAGTTTGGAGATGTCACTCTTGTTTAGTTGGGAAAGTGAAAATGTAGGCAAAAGGAAAATCAGTATGTGCCAAACAGAACAAATAACATAACATATTGGTATGAAGAGGATGAAAACATGAGAATATTTCAGGTTGGGTTGTTTGTTTTGTTTTCAGTCCTTGCTCTTGGAAATAATTTGAGAGAAGTTCTAAGATGGCCCGTGAATAAATATTTCTTACTGTTGCAGTGGGGCTATTTTAGGACCAGTGCAGGGAGTGCTACCTGCTTCCTGAAGTGATACAACCAAAGTTACATAATGAAATACTTATTTTGTATTGGCTTTCTGAAAACCTTGGGACTTTTTTATGTGAGGTCCCTTCACACAAAGTGAAAAAGCTGCTCAAATGCAAAGGTACAATTGACTGGAAGTCACAGTTTGGTGCAATAATATGTAGCTTCTAAATTGTAGTTAGCTGCATAGGAACCATGTAATAATCCAACAGTGATAGGCAGCTGTAGTTTGAGCATAGTTTTATTTTTTTAACTTGTTTTATAGTGCAATCACTGTGCTCTGACTTTGTAATTAGGAGTATCAGAAATAGTATGTCAGATGCACTTGAATTTAGGCATATTTAAGATGCCAAATCCCAGCTTTGAATGCTGTGAATGTACTGCAGGGTGAAAGTCGTCTTTTCCTGAATGTCACTAGATTTTTGTTCTATTTCTAAACTTTAAACTTTAAACATATAGCTACTTCTTAGTATTATGAACCTAGAATCTTTCATGTGTGAAATATCCAGTGTTAAATGAGAAGTGAGAAACATGAGAAACATAACAATCACTTCTGCCATTCCATTTGTGTTTCAGCATGGAGAAAAATGTTATTTCTGTAGCAGCAGAAATCGCTATTAGATACAAAAAACCTGATTGTATTAGGCGCTGTATAAACACAGAATATTTTTTTTTCTATCTGAATCTGTAGACAGGCAACAGATTTTACTGTTACCATGGAAGTTTTTGGAGTTCCATGGTTTTTAAAGGTACATGTCATTGGATGGTTTAGGTTCTCGGGATGATTACAGGTTCTCAGCCTTTAACTAATGAGCAAGTTTATATACTTCAGATTTGCAGGCTTTAAGTACAGAGGAATATTTTATATTGCTAAGATAACTGACAAAACTTACTGTCCCCTCTTGATAAAAAAATGATAATACCATGATATCAGGAATTATTTTCCAATAGCTATTTTCACACAAACTGGTCATTGCTAGAAGTTGATTTTCTGTGTAAAAGCAGGAGTGGGGATGGGGAATGGAGGATGGAAGGGGAAATGGGGTTTAGGGAAAAAGGATGGCATCCTAGCCAACTCTGTCATGCATAACAAGGGCATGATAATGCATCATGAGAAGGAGTTAGAGAAAAGTGAAGTAATTTTTTGTCATTGTGTTTAGAGAAATAGAATAACTAAAAGGACTAATGAATTCGGGTAATGCAGGTTTGTCTCTGGTGTTTGTCAGGGTCCTGTAACTGAGTAAGCCTCATTTTGCTATCTAATAATGATAGTTCTAATACTGTATCTACTCCTTTATGCTTTCTGTCTTAACTATTTTAAACTACACGCTCATCAGGTCAAAAGCTAATGCATATTGTGTGTATGAACAGTAACCTATTACAAGGAGCGTACTTCTCTTAGCTGCTTAAATAGCTCCAGTGCCATATACTCCTAATCATTGCTGGTGACTTTTGGCACTCATGTAACCACTACATAATAACAGCCATAGAATTTGGTGTGTGTATAATCTAAATATGTCTTCTTGTATGTCTGATATCTGAGATGAATAGTGTGTTTTTTTCGTAAATAGTTTTGCTGAAACTACAGTATCATTTAAACACCATATTTGCATTCATATTATTTTGCTATAGTCTAAACACTTTTTATAAAGAAGCAGAGGGAGGAGGGGGCTGTTGTCAGTAACATTAAGTAGCATTGTTGAGAAATTCTCTTCCTAATCCAATCTCTCAGTAGAAAAAGACTTTTTACATTGTGTAAGAATGAAAATAGAACATTTAAAAAAAAAATTCTCTGAAAATTGTCGATTAAATACTGGAAAACTCAACCTGTCATCTAAACAGGCTTGTAAATCATACTTTTTAAAAATTTAAAAGTTACTTCAGAGTTTAGAGTATAAGCACAAGATCCATATTCTTCAGTTAAGGAAGTTGTGTCTCTCAAAATATTCTTCTCTTGAAAGCTTCTTCAGATCAGTTCTAACACTTTCTATCTGGCAAGAAATAGAATGAACAACTAAGCCATATTTGAATTTTTGTCCTCCAAACCTGAACAAAACAAAGGAAGTATAGTGAAATGGAAATGAATTTTTTGAACTTTCTTCTTGTTCTGTTAGTTCATGCTCAGAATGCTTGAGAGAACATAAGCATGCTTCGTCTGCAGTTTCATTGAATCTGTTTTTACTTTTTTGCCTATTCAGTATGGATTTTTGATAATTTTTTAAATTTTTTAATGTAAGCTTTACTTTCCTTTGTAACTCTTCCTTTCTTTCCAACTGTGCTCACTTATTTTATATATCATTTCACACCTCTATTTTCCACCTTCTCCAGTGTGAAAAATAGACCAGTAAGACTGATGTTTACTTTCTGAAACATTTGTCTTTCAGCTCTGTTTCCCTAAGTGGGGTAAAAGAAAGAAAATGTAGAATGCAGAACAGGCAAAGTTAGGATTTTATGCATATTTTATGGTGCAGGAAGGGGGATGGAATCCAGATTCCATTTCTCTAAAAAAAAAGTTGTCACCAAATCTGTGTTTTGGGGAAAAACAAACAAACAAACAAACAAACAAAAAATCTACAAACTTTTCTTAGAAGAGATCATTTAATAATAAGAAATGTTTGTCACAATGATCCCAGTGTGTAAAAAGTTTCTGGATTCATGTTTTGATTGTTATAGAGTGGAAAGTCACCTCTTGAAATTGAATTTATACTTGTGCATTTTAAACAAGTCCATTACGATTCTGCAGTGCAACCTCTGTGGTAACATAGGCCCCACTTAGTAGTTCATACTGAATGGAATTAATCTCTGTACTGTTAATGCCTTTTTACCCTTAGTATGTTAATTTGTCTATCACTCATACTGTATTGAATAAATTTGGCAACAAAAATGCTAAAACTTAAACCTGGATTCTATTTTTCAAATATATTAGTATATACATAGATTAATTATTGTCACTAAGAAAATATTTTTCTGAGTTTTCAAGTTCAAGGAGAAATAGTTTTTCATATTAAGGAGAAAATATGAAATACAAGACCTGTTGTGATATCCTTTGCCCTTTACGTCCAGTCCTCCTTAGTTTAATCAGAAAAGATACTACTAAACATCCTGTGCATGCTAAATATCATCTTCCCTGCAAAAACACTGGAAGCAATAACTGGAAGAACTTCTCCTTTTTCCTGCTTCTCTTGCCTGTTCCTGTTATCTCTTGACCTTTCCTCAGTTCTTTGTTTCCGTATCATTTCTCTGGTGTTTTTGAGCAAAGTGGCCAGCAGAGATTTTTGTTTCCATTCCAGTGTAGAGGAAACCAGCAGAGGAAGGTAAAGCAAAGCCATCCTTGTGGAGCTCTTGAGGAGTAGGGCAAGGACCGGTGTAGCATTAACAGCAGTGTATATGTGGCAGTCTCCTGCTTGCCTGTTATGGGCCCTTGACTGATGAACAAATTTTTGGTTATAGTCTGTCTTCCTTAAGTATTAGTTGGGACAGAATGTATTGTGGAACTTCTGCAGCTTCACTGGCACACGGCAGCTAGGTATCACAGGGAATTACACAAACCTAAAAGTATAAAATTTTCTAGTACTTTCTTTGAAAAAGTACCTGTCTCTTGTCTGTGAACAAATTTGTTGTACTCCCACACAGGTATTCGCTTGCACTACTAAGCATTATCTATGAAATGCAGATGCTTAATGAAGTGCCGTTCAACATAGTTCATTCAAAATGGTTGCTGGAAAATTTGAAACCAAACTGATACTTAAAGCTTGGTGACTTAACTGACAGTTACACGTAGTGTGCCCGGAATGCTTCCAACAGAGAGTAGACCTCAAGCAAACATTTTTACAGCAAGTTTCATACATTTTGGTTAGTCATCACTGTTAGCAGTTTCATATTCTTGCTAGCAAGTTTTACAGCAGACAGGATTAACTCGTTAAGGTGTTATCTTGGTGTCAAAGAGAACCATTCCTCTCCACCCTGAGATCAAGTACCTGGCTGGCATTGGAAGCAAAGGGAGGAGACATCATGTTAGACCTACAAGGTAGGAGACTGGATCATGGGGGAATGGCAGGCCACCTTGCCCTGCCTTCCTAAATAGGTCAACAGCTTCGGGTAGGCCTGCCCCATGGACATTTCACAGTCCCAGAAGTTCTATTTCATATTTATTTAATGCCAGCATATGATTATTTACATGCAGTTTCCCTCCCCCTTTGCTTTATTGCCTCTAATCACCTTGCTCCAATATACACATCATTTCTCTAGGCAATGTATTATCTCCTTCAGGCTGTCTTACATTCTTTCTGATTGCAGTTCTATTTCATGCAGCATGTTACTGTTCCTTACCATCTATAATACATTGTAACCATAGATACCATGCACAATTCAAACATGAATCTTCAAGGCTCTACAGTTTCTCTTGTAAATATTTTGATGAAAAGAGTGATTATATTTCAGATCAAGGCTTGAACAGAATATTAGTTAAAAAACATTGATTAAGGGAATTTAAAGTACACAGTCAACAGTGTATATCCTTAAAGAGTACAGGATGAAGTTGAATCTGAGACTCACAATTATTTCATGTCAGCATGAAGTGCTACTGAAAGGTATTTTTATTTGTATTAGTGATCTCTTAAGGCCTGATCCAAAGTCAATTACAATGAAGATAAGACTTTCCAATGATTTTAATTTGCCTTGGAACATAGATCTTTTATAGTTTTAATTAATAGCTTCAGAATTGTGGTTTATGTAATTCGTAAAGTACTTAGGATGATTATAAATGTAAAATATTATTCTCCATTCCAGTCTTAGGCAGCATTCACATCAGCTGAGGGTATTCAACTGCAGAAGTAGCTGAACCGTTTTTTCTTGGAGAGGGAAAAAAAAAAAAAAGATAATATTTTGGGTTTACTCTTGTCCTTAACGTCATTAGGGAAATCTTTTATAAGCATTCTTTAAAAACAGATTTTATGTCTTTATATATTGCTACTAAAGTAAATATACATTTTTAGGAGTAAATAAATTTAGAAGAAAAGAAATGCATAATGCAGCACCCTTTTACCAAGGGCATATACCACGCACCAGATGGAAAGCAAACTGTGTTTACAACATTACCACTATCGCCACTGACACTACTAGATCTACAATATGTTATAGCAGCAGCTCCATTAACCTTGCTAGTTCTGTTGGAGTTGCCTGGTAGTTTGCCCAATCTGTGTTTGTTGTCAGCAAATGGATCCAATTAGGAGGCTTTCATTCTGTTTATTGGCCTTTTCTCTCCTTCCTCACTTTAGGCCATAGTTCATTCAAAATTGTTCTACTATTGCACTGTGAAGTACTGCAAATAGATATCTCTGGATCTGTCTGCTACGACATATATAAATTATACAGTCTTACCTCAGAGGTGAAACTTCAGGAGAACAGTTGACAGCAAATGCACTGTAAAAACCTGAATTCTTCCCTAGTTGATTGCCTTGCTATGTCATGTGGCTCACCTTTGACCTTTACCTGCATTAGGACACACTGCTGTCTCTCACGGCAGGCTTGCCCACAGGGTTTTTCACTTTTCAGATAAGAGCAATCTTCACCACTTGTATTTATTGTTTGAAGTTCTGAGGACCAGCTGAGGTTGTTTATGTTTTTGAAATGAGTTAAGTAAAAGAGAGATTCTGTTGCCCTTCTCTTGATGCTTTTGCTTCAAGTGAGTAAAAAGGTGCTTAGTTTCCTACCTGTGGTCTCCCTTGATAGAGGTACTTCACACGGTAATTCCATTATCGGTCCATATGTGACTAGGCATTGTTCCCATCCTGTGTTTGTACTACAGAAATTCACACACAGCCACATGACAGCCCTAGTCTGTGAACTGATACAGCTGAAACACAATTTTTCTGCTACTGTGATTTCCAGCTAGGTATATTTCCTACCTCACCATGTGATGGAAAGAGCAGTTCCACCACAAGGGAGAAAAAGAACCAAGGGCTTTTGGGTGAGAAGAGCAGAGTCACTGTTCTCCTGAATGGTGCTTGACAGACTAAATGGATTGTGGACTACATTAGTAAGAAACTTTGAATGCCTTAGGAAGTAATTTTCATTTAGATTATTATTTGGAATGAGAATATACCATCTATATACCTAGTGGAAGACAACTATGCCATTTCTTGGCATTCTTTTTTTCTTATTTTTCTTGGCAGATCAGTTTATTAACATTATAAAGAAGACAAAGCTGTAGGGGTAAGAAGTTATTTCAAAGACTGAGACAGAAGTAACCTGATAGTAGCTTTCTGCAATCTCCCTTCCACTTCTTCCTGTTGTGTGAATAGTGCTGATCAGCACCTTATGATTTAGATCAACACTACTTGCCACAGCAACCTGACCTTCAGTTCTATTGTGATACACAGATTTCATTTTCTATGAGCTGAAAGCAATGTTTATTGAATGGAAACTAAGGCCTGCTTCTCAGTTAAAAAATGTAGAAAATATGGGAAATGTAAAAGTTGTTTTGTTGGTACCCTTACATTCACCTACATCTTGCAGAGATAAAAAGTTTATTAAGAATAGAAAGATGTCTGCATGCATGGTTGCAATATCTCCATTCTGTTCAAAGCCTTTATCAACATATTCTGGTCTATGTAAGGACAGCCAGAGTTATAGCTTATTCGAGTAGGAACTGATGCATAGCTTATGGGCGTATATAAAGGTGATTTGAGAGCTCCCCTCTGCTTCTTATTTCTCAGATACCATGGTGTCTTAGGCTGTGGTACACAAACCACTAAGCTGGACTGTATGAATGTAAACTTTCCTTTGTAACACCTGTAGGCCATTCATTCCTTCTTTAAGTGTCTGCTTATCCAAGTGATCAAAAGGGTGGGGTTTAGGCTGTAGGTGCCCTACTAGCAGTGTAATACTGTACCAAGAAAGTGAGAACAGCTTATGCAGGTTGTATTTGAGGTAAAACTCAGGATCAGTACTAAGATCATTCCAGTTTTGACTTTCTGGCATTTGCTTCACAGAATTCTCAAGAATGCAGTATGTTGGGAGAAGACCTGTCCCTCCATTGCCATACAAAATTAATCATTAACCTGAGTATTCCTATCGAGGGAGGGTGTATGCTTTCCCAAGTAAAGGCAGCAGCCTGAGTTTGAGCTGCTCTTGAGAATTAGAGAAGACAAAATGACTAGCAGGTTTGTTTTTTTTTTTTTTTTTTTTTTTCTAGTCTGTCTTAAGTAAAATATTTAATAACAGTAACAAACATATGCACCTTTCTTCTTCATTGATGTTATTACAGTAAACATGTATTTTAAAATATATTAGTTTTATGCACGTTTGTCTTCCATATTTGCTTTTAACATGAGAAATAATATTTCTGCCCATGTTAGATACTACTCCTTAATTTATCGTAACTGTTTAAAAAAAATTCACTTCTACCTGAAAATATTATGCATGGGCACAGTATATTTGTTGTCTATGATCCGCCTTTTGTGTTGACTGCTGGAGCTGGCTTCTCTGCAGAACTGTCAAAGTGGGTGAAGCCAAGCATTTGTGGAAGCCTCCATGTGAACTTTTGTGTTTAGCTTAAACCAGCTGCAGTACTAGGCTGAAATCCGGGATCTCCTGTCACAGCAAAGTTGAAATGGTGCTTTTCTGTGTACCTGATAATAGAAGAGGTCATTTTTTAGAACAGCTTACCTTATAGCAAATGGTTTAAGAGAGCACTGGTGAGCCATCATTCATGCGAGCCTGTTATAGACAGTTCTTTGCCTGTAACAAGACAACAGGGAAGCCCAAATTGATAGCTGAGTCCTACTAATATCACTTATGTATTCATTCCTTTATGTACTTTACCTGCAGTGTTTCTGAAAGATAAAGTAGTGCTTAGGTTGATGAGGAGTGAATAGAAAGACTACTTTTTATTTTTTTTAAAATGTTTGGACATCATGAGAAATAAGGCATCTTAAAGTCGAATCTGTTTGTTTCTCTTTTTCACTGACAGTCCTGACATGATATTCTTTTAGAGGCTTTATTAAAGAGCATAGTTCCATGTATAATGCATGTGGGCAGGTATGTAAAGAAGCAACAGAATGGAGAGAATAAAAAAAGAGAAGGAAACTTAGCAGCTGCAGAGCAGATGCTGAGGTTCTATGAAAGCGTCAGTCAGGGTAGGTGAAGTGCTGGGGTCCAAACCCCAAGCCTTGAATCAGGATTGGCATATGGATGATGCCCACAACCAGGCCAGAGAGACCTTCCTCTTGGTTTACTCTCAAGGCCTCACCAAGCTTGGATGTAAACCAATTAGGAGGTCACCACCAGGTGCTCTGCCTTTAGCATTAACATGAGGTGTCCCACCTGTAAAGCTGACAATATAAATGCTGGCTCTGCTTACAGTGTGTGTGGGAAGTTTATGTATGTAGTGGATGTGCTAGTTAGGGTTTCCCTTTATTGGAAGGGCTCCCTAGCTGTCCACTACAAGTAGAGTTCCTACTGACAGTGGGAAAACATCAGGCTCAGGACAGAAAGAGGATTATGTATGTAATAATGCTTTTCTTTGGCAATTACTATGTAACTGGAATTGGACTGATGCCCTGTCTTATTCTTTCCCTCATGACCTGGTTTCTAACTCTGCTCACTCCTTTCTTTGCTACATCATATACTATGAGTCAATACATTGATCTATTTATTCCTCTGGTTGTTAGCCATCCCATATCTTCCCTACATACTTTAGAATGGGATGGTAAAGTTTTTGCTGTACGTAGCCTGCTAATGGCAAGAGCCTTCCTGCTGGAGCATGCACTCAGCAAAACAGCAGGAGATGAGAATCTTTCCCAACAAGGAGAAAGAGCTGAACAAGAGTACTTAATGGGTGAATAATCACCCTGATTACTCCATGCAGTTTGATATTGTATCTTCCCAACTCTCCTGCTTTTCTGGTCCTGCATTAGAATAGTAGATTCCACGCAGAATGTTTGGTTTGATTCAGCTGTTCTTGCAGTTATGCTTGCGGGCGTAGATCTAGACTCATGCGAAAAAGGATAACTATGTATTGACTTCATTGTTGTCCTCTTCTGGATTGCTGCATGAGTAGAAGTTGAGGTATTAAATAAGTGACAGGAAAATGCAGTAGGCAAAGCGTTATTGGTCACTTCATAACTGTGGCCATTTCTCTGTACCACATACTGAGATCTTGCCGTTGTTCCTAATGTTTTTCTAACATATTGATTCCATTATTGGGATTCTGTCTTTATAGACACGCTACTGAAATCTATTCACTTCTTGGTAACCTTTGCAGTAAAGAATAAATTAGGCCTGTTTTTCAGAAGATTCATTTGCTCCCAGAGTGTTATGGATACAACATTGTGTTACAGTTTGGGCTGGTTTGAGCCTCAGGAGACACTTATTTCTGCCAGATTTGTTACAACTTGTTATTCAATATCTTTAACAATGATCTGAGTCTTTTAATTGCTAATCAATGTGATGGTTGGCAGGAGTGAGTAGCAACAGGTGAATAAAGGCATGGACACAAAACGGTAGTGTGACTTAGTTAACACAGCCAAATGTACAGTATATCTTTCTAGGGAAACACAGTGTAGGTCACAAGTACCCAGGATGAGAATTTATCATGAAACTGACTGAGAGAAAACGTATGGAAAAATCAGAAGATAGCAGGCAACATAATGGTGGACTAGAGTATATGTGTATGCTGTGTGGGTCCCTAGCATACAGATGTACAAAAATAGATACCTACTGGGTGTAAGCATGCCATGGTAATGCATGTAAGAATGAATCTGTCCCATGGCTTTTGGTGACATGAACAGAAAATGTGCATAAGAGTGTGTATGGATTGGAGTAGGAAGAAGACATTGGGTGTCCTTAAAATGGCATTGAAACTGTTGCTATTACATATTGTTTCTGGGTTTTTTTGCTTTCTTCAACAAAAATGCAGAAAATGGAAAAAGAAAAAGAAGTTGAAAAATAACTTGAAGTTTAAATACATACTTTTAATGATTTGAAAGTAAAAAGAAATTTGTTTTATAGTGTGTTACTTTGTCATTACACTGCTGCACGAAGAGTGTTGAGAGAGGCATTCTGTAACTGATGGCATTCATGAACAATGAGAGTTTATCTGGGGGGGACAGACAGACCAAAAGCAAAAACCCAAACACAGGTGCAAGCAAGAGAAGCAAAAGGGGAAAACTCTCCAGTGGCTGGCTTGGAAGAGAAACAAGAGCAACCCAGGACAACTGTCCTTGTCTGGATGTTCCCTCCAGTGCAGCAGGTGGTAGTGATGCATATAACAGCGATTTTCACTGTGCTTTTCATCAGGAGCTGCTCAAAGCCCATTGTTTGTGCCTGTTTATGATGATATTAGCATTGACTGGAGTTTGCTTAATTTAACGTGTTGTATCCTGACTGGTTTTCAAGCTTCTATACAAATATAGTATTGGATACTTCTAGTTAATATTCCTACAGTGTCATCTACTTTGTTAGACACTAAGTTTTGTCATTTCTCTAATACAAACTAAAACCTACAAAATTAGGCGTAAGAAAAAGAGAGGAAGGGTGATTCCTACACCATAGCTGCTGCTTCCCACAAGAAAAATAAACCAAGACAGAATAACATCCCATTTTGGGGGTTTGCAAGTATAAGACTATAACAACATGAGAACAACATTATGAGAACAGCACGCACAAAACTCTGCCATGCAGGCTAACAGGAACTAGTTACAAGCTTTAAGAGTTGTCAGGAAAGGCACATTAGAGACATTTAAAATGTCTGGCTCTTAGTATTCAGAAGGCTAAGACACCTAAAGTGCTATGCAACCCTGACTGCTGTTCAGAGGGACAGATGTATTGAGGCCATCATGCAGGAGAAAGCATATTTCAATCTGATCTGCCTTCCAGGGTGGCCCCCGTTCATTATTCTACCCTTGACTAAAGTGGGGGGCAGCATCAGTTGAGCGTAGTACAACAAATTTGCTAATCTCCATGTTGATGTTATGTGACAGTATAGCCATGTGGATATCCGACTAACACAACAGATGTCAATCATATCACTACTAGGTCTAAGGCTAAATAGCAATTAAGAGGTTGATGATGACTATCCACTGAAGGTTTCAGGCCAATTGGAGGTTAATGTTTCTTGTAGCCTTTTTTTGTTTTCTCCCAAAGTGTCATTCCTGTTAGAGTTGATGTATGCTATCAGTTACGAACTCTGCAAATAAAGTGCTGTGCATGTAAGCTTTTCTCATCATCCTGTGTGCAACAGATTGCATATTATTTTAACTATTTCAGAAAATAGCAGTTATGGAATTCACGTCATTACTTGTCATCTTATCACAGTAAGGCATGTCATGTAGTTATAGAACAATCTGGTTTCCTCCCTGGGATGGCCTGACTAGTATGGAAGAGATATGCAACAGTTTTATCATTGGTAAGCTCATGTAACTGAGCTGACTTTCTCCTAGGTGCTTTTCTTTCTCTTTTGGAAATAGAAGAGTCTGATACTGTGTGGTGCTATAAGCTGCAGACAAATGGAAGTTAGGAGAGAAGGTGAAGCTCTGTTGTTGTTTGAGAAGTGGAGCCTTCACAAAGCTTGTAATATGTAGAAAGATGGGACAGCAACAAAATGTGCTTCTTAAGGATTTTTGATTATTCAACCTCAGAATTTTTATGGGTCCCCTTTCTGATGTAGCACTCCTACTTGCTTTCAGTTTGAAGGAGCGGATTTATGGCTTTGCCTTTGATTAAGAACTCCCATGTGGGATAAATCCTAAGGGAACCAAAACCTTTAACTGAAACTGTGAAATCAGCACATTTTCAGTACAATTCGAAGTGACATTTCTAGTATCAGATGAAGATGGAGGCAAGCAGCGGAAGTCTGACAAGCTCAATAGTAACACTTTATTGGATGAAGGATTTTCCTTGCAAAGTGGAAACTGTTTCTTCATGGGATGTCCTATACATCCTAACTAGACACATGTGAGCTTTTTATGTAATTTATAAACAGTCCTTAGATTTTATAGGCTGTGGTTCTTATGTGTTTGGAAATTAGATTCTTTTCAGATTTGGAAAAATTAAAAGACATTAGGATAATCTGTATCTTCTCCTTTTTCGAAGATCTGAGGTTCTCATCTATCTCACTGAATTCCTTAACAAGTAGGATTTTTTCTAAGCTATAAATAAAAGGTCTTTTAAAAGGTATATTCTATAAGGCCGTCTCATTTCTATTGAATTGTGCTGTTTTGCAGCTGTAAGTCTATAGAAATTTCTGCAAGACATTTACTAACTGAAGTATAGAGCCTTGCACAGAGGAATCTAACTTGTTGACAGTGGTTCAGGGCACTTCCTTAAAAGAAATAATTAAAATGGGTGACTATCTGGATTGTTTCTCCTCATAGTTTTTATTTTTAAAAGTGCAATCTTAAAATTTCTATGGAAATCAGTATTTAGTCTTACTAAAATGTAACTAGATACAGCAGTACTTACACAACATGGCTTATGATGTCTATGGCTTTTCATGACAACTCTTTGGTAGGCTTCAGAATGACCTTGTCAAAGTTAAAAGCTCATAATATTCATATTTTGTTTTTATGGCCTTACGATTCTGCATAACAGTGCTAAAACAAAAAACACAGTATAATTACACTGTCAATCAAGCCACCAGAAAAAGGCATTCTCCTTCAGCTTTGCACCTACTAAACTGTAAATAATTTATAAAATTAGAAGTCATGACTAAATGGAGGTATTTTGGAGCTAGTTAAGCACTTGTCATAGCTCTGTGGTTTAAGTGACCCCACACACTGAGCTGTGGTTGCTTCCCTCTATCCTCTGAGTATGAAAATGGTCTTACATTGCTGTGTATGCACCCAATAAAAATATCAAGTTGTCAATAGAGCTATGAACAGGTGTACAGAGTATGTTGTAATGATTTTTTATTCATTTGAATTTCCAACTCATTTAGTCTCATCCAACAAAGAACATTTTCTTCATTACTTCAAATTAATAGAAACATCAGATGTTTGAATATATTATTACACGGATAACTCCGTACTTTGGTTGGTTTGTGGAGTATTTGCATTGAAATGACAAAACAGCAACAACAAAAGTAATCCAAACCACATATTCTTACCTGTTGTCATACTGTTATACAGCCATTGAACTTGTTTCTGTGAGATCTCCTTTTGACTCATGAGCAAGTTTCATAAAGCCTTTGAGTTTACTATACCTAAACTGGTGAGGCTGCCCTTCAAATACTGGGTTCAGTTTTGGGCCCCTCAGTCCAAGAAAGACAATGAGGTGCTGGAGCACATCCAAAGAAGAGCAACAAAATGGGGAAAGGTCTAGAGCACTAGTCTTATGAGGAGCAGCTGTGGGAATTGGGTTGGTTTAGTCTGGAGAGAAGCAGGCTCATAGGAGACCTTGCTCTCTATAGCTACCTGAAAAGAGTTTGTAGTGAGGCAGGGCTCAGTCTCTTCTTCCAAGTAACAAGTGATAGGATGAGAGGAAATGGCCTCAAGTTGCACCAGGGGAGATTTAGGTTGGACATCAGGAAAAAATTTCATCCGTGAAAGCATTTCCAAGCCCTGTAACAGACTGCCCAGGGACTTGGTCACCATCCCTGAAGGGATTCAAAAGATGTGCAGATGTGGTGCTTAGGGAGATGGTTTAGTAGTGACTTGTCAGTGCTGTGTTAATGGCTGGACTTGATGATCTTAAAGTTCTCTTCCAGCCAAAACAATTCTATAATTCTATAATTTATATCCAATCTCTCAAAAAATTTAATAATTGTTTTGCATTAATTTTTAAACAAAGTTTGTTAGCTGTCCATCGTCTGTTCTGTAACTGTAACATTTAAAAACTTACTTGATAGGCACTAATCTCTAATAATGGAGCTGTTCAGAGGGCAAGACGACTGCTTTATGTAGATACTTTAGATTTTTATTAGATTTACTATAGATTTTTATTAAAATAATTTGTTGTGATAAGATTGAGACAATAAAGTAATTATCAGATGTTTGTCTTCCGATACATCTTTTCCCTTTAACTTTTCTTGTGCTTATTTGTGACAGTCTGTGACTGCTAAATTATAATGTGGAAGTGAATGTTTCTTGCCTATTTCTTAAAGCTGTATTTACAGCTTACTTAAACATTTTTATAGTAAGTGGGACTGAAACTCTTAAAAAACAGAAAACATTTCAGAGGCCTGAAACATAGGTCATAAAAGTCAGGGATACCTAAAGCTGGGCTTCTTAACTCAAAAATTTGAATTGAAATTGCTTCTATAGATGCAAAAATACTATAGTTGTCATTCAAAACTATTCCTTTTGGGTTGGTTGTTTTGGTTTATCATATGGTACTTTATACATTAATAAGTTGCTTTTGGTCCAGCTGCACCATCATGCTGGAGACAGTGCTCCATATATCCCACTTGTGACAACGTGGCAAACATTAGATCAGATCCAGGGAGCAGTTCGGATGCATCAGCTGACATTGTTCCTGATGAGCAGGACTCTGATGCTTTCAGAGAACACTGCTAGGATGTTCCGCACGTATCTAGGAGAGCGCATTTTGAACACTACAAACGAGGAATTCTTGTAGTCACGTGCTAACTACATAGGACTTCTAAAACTCTTATTTGATTCAATCCTTATCAATATTTGGGACAAATTTACTTTATAGCTTGTTGTGTGAAGTGAGTCCTCATTCTTGGCTTTTGAAGACTACAATACCCAACCTCCCCAGCGGGCTTTGGAAAATCTTGCGAGGTTTTTTCCCCCCGAAGTTTCAGGCTCT